>NW_027286180.1:0-37146 GCF_022747635.1 Hetaerina americana | reverse complement strand
TGAACGAAATTAACCTTTCCAGAAATCTTTACTTGTCTTGTCACGCCACAGAACAGAAAATGTTTCTCTAGGCAAAAGTTAAATGGTCCCAGTCCCAACTTACCCGCTAATTTTATTACGTTGATACACAAGGGATGGAAGGACATACGTTAATGTTGTTTATTTCTTTGCGGGATTAGGGAAATGAAATCTAGGGAAAAGAGGTCGAAGTTTGACGTGAAAGAAAAATCTTTAAAATTAGCGGCCGGTATAATCATTTATGAGATGATTGCATAACGTTTTCATTAAGGCGACTCTTCCTACAAGTGCTTTCTTTCCGAGTGCATTTCTGACGAAAAAGGTTGCCGCATGTGCCTACCTGTCCGTCCTTTTAGCATTTCTACTTTCTGCAAATTTGGTGAAAATCTTTACCGCATTAGCCCCATTGAAGAATCCACCCCGGCCGCATTTTGACACTAGGTACACGAGATCGTCACTTCACCGTATTCGACAACCGATTTCCCGCAGTGGCGTTAACCGAAGGACGCTCGGCTTTGAGGACAATAGTGATTCGTGAAGCGATATTTAATCAGATTCACCTAGTAACAGTGGCCGGGAATGGAATGGAATAACGTCCTTGCCTAGGCAACTTAGTAACATACAACTTAACTACGGACGGGAGAAAATGCCGACGAGCCGTGAAGCGGTGTAAATTTCATAACGATCGTGTGATTTTAAGACTCATGATATACACCATGACGATTAATTACCTTAGCAGTTGTGGTGATGCTTAATCACCGGGATATCATGTAATGTCATACCAGTCACAGCGAGGCGTTAATACTTAACATTGAACTTTGTCAAATTTGTGTAGTTGAAATCACCCTTATGACATCTGTTAATAAATTCATCCACACAGAGTACCAAATTAGTAAAATATCTCGGGTACGCAGCGATATGTAAACGGAGACAGTTTTTTTTTCAAAATCTCGGAATGGATGACAAACGTCCTCCATTAGCGAACATTTATGACAGTCATCACCTACCTCCTGCCGTGATAATGTCAAATTTTGCAATGCAACTACTGGTAATAAGAATGATTAAATTCGAGTCAACTAGTGTTACTTTCGAATAACGTTCCCCCATTGACACAACTGTCATTTACATATGAACACTAGAAACTAACACACACGAACGTGCACATAGACCTACGCAACCTTCAGTCGTCTACTTCATCGTGAGTGGATTGAATCCTCTTAACTCCTGATTGACTTTCGCTTCACATTGCAATGATCCCAGATTGGCCGGGGAAAAGACGACAATTTGTTTTCCTGTTCACTGGAATGCTTATTTCGTATCTTTTATGGTGATGTGCTAGGTACCAGACAGCTTAAAATTGTTAATCATCGTTCTTTTATTACTCGTGACGATAAAGTTGCTTCCGCATCGCTAAGAACCTCAAGGAATCAACAATGAACGGGGATGAAATATTTGATGGGTCCACATGTATTGATTAAGTAATGCAGAACGAAGTAGATACTGAGTAATTGAATTAACACAGGGGCTTCTTCGAGACAGAACCGAGAAATGATGTTCCGTGAACTGTCGACGGTGATAGAGTTCCACGAAAGAGAGGTCGTAGAGGAATGAACGGTTCCGGCTGTTAATGCCGCCCCTAGTCCCCCCAACCCCGCAAGCACTGGAAACCAGCCTGGATCCCTGATTACGATCCCAGGAAAAATCGTGTTCAAGTCTTTCCTACGCCAGATAGTATAATCTGTCATCACTATTGAACGCCGCATCACGCCCCGACGGCTTTTTCCCACGTTTTTTTTATTTATTCACAGGAATGTTTTCCAGGTAAGGGCTATTCACTCTACCTTATCCGTCAATCACTATCCCGACCCTCGAAAGTTACAAGGAAAAGTCGACCATTGCTCTAATGAAAGATATTATTCCAACGGCATGGAGGTAAAAAACAAGATCCATATGCTTGACACACATTATGTCGATTGGAAACAAGTGGAAACGATGTGAAATTAGGTTGGAAGCAACTGAAAAATATTGTGACACGAATACAAGCCGTCATAGCTCCGCAACTACGACGAAAGGGATGTGGATATTATTGAGTTAAACGCATCTGTCCTATTTGCTTATGGCGATTCCCATCGTAATGATCGCGCATACAATCCCGCGATGCGCCCTATTTTCGCCGTTTCCGTGAATAAGACGTACGGCGGGGGATGTGTACCGAGCGAAATTGCCGACACGAATTACGTACGCTTACGAGAGCCTGGTTTTCAAGGAGTCGCTTTCACGTTGACTACGTCCCCGAGGTATCCCATCACACAGGGTCATTTAACGTGACATACAGCGTGTGTGTGGGAGGGATTTTTTTTTAAGGTCGTAGGGGTGTATTCCGTAACTTGACGGCACCGTGGAGAAAAGCACATCCAACGCATCGCACAGATAAGGAAGGTTAATAAAAGAAATGTACGCGATAACAAGTCGACGGCAGACGACTCTCCTCTTCGAAAGACGTGCAAGGAAACTAGGGTAGACATCCGCGGAAACGTGGATGTGGCGCCGTTTCAACGACAATAAGAGTTTTCCCGTGATGAAGTATCATTTCGTTTCCGAAGACATGCCGGTTGCTACAAATTCATCATCCCGCAACGAGGTACCGACGTCCGAAGCCGTTGGAGACGGAGCAAACTCGTCACGGCCGGGTCGCCACTGCGCGCCCTCGGCTACTACATTGTTTTTCCCGCCCGCTCACGGGGCTAAAGCATAATTCGGCGCCATCCTCGACTTTGTTGTACGTGAACTTTGACGTCCCATTCGCGTGCGTACAGTTCATTTCTTTTTCCCCTTCGGCCACCCCATGCAACCATTTCGAAGCCCACGCGGACGCGTCGTAAGGCGTGCGCTTAACGGGTGACTCCGTCTCCATTTGCGACTCGATAATCCTTTCCCACGGGCGCGGGAGGTGGGTGCGTCGCGACGCCCCCGAGTCGTCGAAAAATGCATAAACGTCCGCTTACGGGACAGGCACCGGGGAGGAACAGGAGGAAGGTTTGACAGGCGCCGAGTCAGGGGGAAGGCGTCCGAAGGGACCGTCTTCTCGGGGCCGCTTTCCGCGGCCGGCGCGCGGCCCACCGGGTCGCGAGCGCGTCCAATACCAGGTGAAGGATGGCCTCGAACGTACGTTACCTCGGATCTCGAGGAATCGACCCCGGTAGAAACGTGTGCAACGTTTATTCCCGGGTACGCCTTCGACAGGACGACAACCCGTATTTTGACGACCCGCTGCACACGAACTGGGCTCGCCAAACGCCTGGCGCCGCCACGGCCGACAGGGTGGAACCCTGACGGGCGCCGCGGCGCAAGGCGCCCTCGTTACGCGCCCCCGACACTCTCCGAAACGCGAAAGTCGGAGGAGGAGTGGAGTACAAACAATCCGAGAAGCGCACCGGAGGCGAGAGGAAGAGATCGTATTTTGCTCCGAAATGGTACGATAGCAAGGTGGACTTTCGTAAGAAATCCATGTCTTGGTAATTTTCTCTTTCTATCATCACGCAGCAGCCGATAACATGGCAGACGCAGCATCTGGAGCAGCGGCAGCCGCACCACCGGCAGCCCAGCCTTCGGGCACCGTCGCAGTAAAACCCCTGCCTTCTTCAGGAACCTCCGCGGCTTCCAAGAAGGCCAGCAAGGGCGGAGCAGCCAAGAAGGCTCGCGCAAAGCCGTCGCACCCGCCCACTTCCGAGATGGTTAACAACGCAGTCAAGGGCCTCAAGGAGCGCGGTGGCTCTTCCCTTCAAGCCATCAAGAAGTACATCGCAGCCAGCTACAAAGTGGACGCCGAGAGGCTCTCGCCTTTCATCAAGAAGTACCTCAAGGCGGCCGTCACCGCCGGAACTCTCGTCCAGACCAAGGGAAAGGGCGCCTCAGGTTCCTTCAAGCTGAGCCACAGCAAGAAGGCCGCACCCGCGGCAGCCAGCGGGACGACCAAGGCGAAAAAGGTCGTCAAGAAGACGGGAGTAAAGAAACCGAAAGCGGTCGGAGCCAAGAAGTCCTCCGAGAAGGCGTCCAGTGGCACCAAGAGGTCCGCGCCCAAGGAGCGAAGCAAGTCCGCGCCACCAGCCAAGAAGGCGAAGAAGGCGGCGGACAAGCCAAAGAAGAAGCCGGCGGCTGGGAAACCCGCCGCCAAGGCGGCAAAGTCCCCGTCGAAGGCGAAAAAGGCGGCCACCAAACCCAAGACCCCCAAGCCCAAGAAGACGCCCACCAAGGCCAAGCCCGCCGCCAAGAAACCTTCCGCCGCCCAGAAAAAGAAGTGAACCATCACTGCTTCGCCACCGGCGCACCTAGGACAGCAGACAGCGTCCAATCTCGGTCCTTTTTAGGACCATCATGTCTTCCAAAGATGCTTGCCACTCAATGCCCACGCCACTGAGCACGCCCAAAGTTAACATTTATCATGATTAATGCCATGCAAAAACAACGGTCCTATTTAAAATTGATGATGCGACATGGACGGACGAAAAAAAAAATTAAGAATAACATTCATAGAACGTGTAAAATGAACAACACGTCACGGAGTATTGTTTTCTTTTCGTTAAGCGCGTCAGGTAAGCATCGCACGAACTTTTATTTCATCTCATTTCATGCGTAGCCGTGCAAACGCACTTGCCATGCGCAAAGGAAATTTCATGTCGTCCATCATTCCAATGGATTTACATCGTCGTTAATTATTGTGCGATCGTGCTAAATTCAAACTTTTAAGTATGTACTGGTCCTGAAAAGGACCTTTGTTTTTCGGCCGAAAGTAGCTTTCTAAGCTCGCTCTCCGCGGATACGGCGGGCCAGCTGGATGTCCTTGGGCATGATGGTCACACGCTTAGCGTGGATGGCGCAGAGGTTGGTGTCCTCAAAGAGACCCACTAGGTAAGCCTCGCTGGCCTCCTGGAGAGCCATGACGGCGGAGCTCTGGAACCGAAGATCGGTCTTGAAGTCCTGGGCGATCTCACGCACCAGGCGCTGGAAGGGCAGCTTGCGGATGAGGAGCTCCGTGCTCTTCTGGTATCTCCTGATCTCACGAAGGGCCACGGTACCGGGGCGGTACCTGTGGGGCTTCTTGACGCCTCCCGTCGCCGGCGCGCTCTTGCGAGCGGCCTTGGTGGCCAGCTGCTTCCTCGGGGCCTTTCCTCCGGTGGACTTGCGGGCTGTCTGCTTCGTACGTGCCATTTCTGCGATCTGTAAAAAGCCGGGTCAACGCCGTCTTTTAAGCACTTCCGAGAATGGCGCCAGATAGTACGGGCGACGCTGATTGGTGGAGAGGTCGGGTACGTCATCGCCGCGGCGGCGACGTTTATAAATACCGGCGAAGGTGCATTTCAGGTCATCAGACAGCAGCCCTTACTACGAGCAGACTACAGAGATGACTGGACGCGGCAAGGGAGGAAAAGGCCTGGGAAAGGGAGGAGCCAAACGTCATCGCAAAGTTCTCCGCGATAACATCCAGGGCATCACCAAGCCGGCCATCCGCCGTCTCGCCCGCCGAGGTGGAGTGAAGCGTATCTCCGGACTCATCTACGAGGAGACGCGCGGTGTGCTCAAGGTGTTCCTTGAGAACGTTATTCGCGACGCCGTCACCTACACCGAACACGCCAAGAGGAAGACCGTCACAGCCATGGACGTCGTGTACGCACTCAAGCGACAGGGCCGCACTCTCTACGGGTTTGGCGGTTAGACACGACGCGACGGGATCGCCATCCGACACCCGGCGTACGTCGATAAAAAAGGTCCTTCTAAGGACCAATACAATGTTCAGAGATGGAGCCAATCCTTTGCCATAACGGAACGAAAAATTATTCCCTATTCGCCATAGCGTGTGTGACGGCGATAAATAGTAAAGTAAGACCTGTTCGAACGCAAAAAAAAAATGGCGGTGATAATAGAGTTGAAATTGTATGAGCCTTTACCGACGTTAAAGACATTGTCAGCGAATCGGAATAAGCACGTGGCAACGGACTGGCGACAATGTATATCGCGCCGTTGCAACCGTACAGGAATAAGCACGGGGCAACAATGTACTTCGCGCCGTTGCAACCGTACATGAATAAGCACGTGGCAACAATGTATATCGCGCCGTTGCAACCGTACATGAATAAGCACGTGGCAACGGACTGGCGACAATGTGTATCGCGCCGTTGCAACCATACATGTTAACAAGAAATAACGTAGTTAAGCGGCAGATTGCAGGTGAAATTTTATGACAGACTATGAAATACATTGTAAACGAAGCAGTGTCACCTTCAATCATTCTTCGTTGCATTTCAGCACAAACGCTTTCACTTTTTATACGCTTTATTTCCCATCGTTTACCTTAGCCCAATTATAGCTCCACGTTTCATTCGCTATGCTTATTACGTTTATTGTTATTATTATTTTTTTCACATGACATTTATCGCGTACATCTCTCTAGTATGTTCTGGTCCTGAAAAGGACCTTTTATGCGCACAGCGTGATGCTTATGCCTTCTTCTCAGTCTTCTTGGGCAGGAGCACCGCCTGGATGTTCGGAAGGACACCTCCCTGAGCGATGGTAACGCCCGACAGGAGCTTATTCAACTCCTCGTCGTTGCGGATGGCCAACTGCAAGTGACGAGGGATGATTCTCGTCTTCTTGTTGTCCCTGGCAGCGTTACCGGCCAACTCGAGGACTTCCGCGGCCAGGTACTCCATGACGGCGGCCAAGTAGACTGGGGCACCGGCACCAACACGCTCGGCATAGTTCCCCTTGCGGAGCAGACGGTGGATACGACCGACCGGAAACTGAAGACCGGCCCTGCTGGAGCGGGACTTGGACTTCCCCTTCACTTTTCCTCCCTTTCCTCGTCCGGACATGGCTGAATGCTTCTTTATCTGGTAGTGCTGTCTAATCGCTGTCAGACTCCTGGGCGCATTTATATAGGCTGCCGCCGTCCTAGCGACGCCACATCATGCTTTTACGTGATTGGTCGTCGAGGAGATTCGGCTCACGGAACGGACCAGGGGTACATAAGCAGGCGACTGATGATCGGCGAAAATACTGAAATCGACCCCGTTCGCCGAACGTGATCACCATGCCACCCAAGACGAGCGGAAAGGCTGCGAAGAAAGCGGGCAAGGCCCAGAAGAACATCTCCAAGGGAGACAAGAAGAAGAAGCGCAGGAGGAAGGAGAGCTACGCAATCTACATCTACAAAGTGCTGAAGCAGGTGCACCCCGACACCGGAATCTCCAGCAAGGCCATGAGCATCATGAACAGCTTCGTCAACGATATTTTCGAGAGAATCGCCGCCGAAGCTTCTCGCCTGGCTCACTACAACAAGCGCTCCACCATCACCAGCCGGGAGGTGCAGACCGCCGTCAGGCTCTTGCTTCCCGGTGAGCTGGCCAAGCACGCCGTCTCCGAGGGGACCAAGGCCGTCACCAAGTACACCAGCTCAAAGTAAATTCCTCGACGGGATTGCTTTGATGCATCCTAACGGCCCTTCTAAGGGCCATGAAATAATCTTCAGTTTTCAAATACCCGACTGCGATGGGCAATCGTCAATACTCGGCCGCAAAGGACGTACATAAATAAACGTAAAAACCTGGAAAATTAGAGTCCCACGCTTTCCTCCGATTCACCAACTACTTACCTGGTGTGCACGCGCGCGGTTCACGAAAAAATAGAGTAAATGTAAAGGAGAAACTTATGACAATAAAAGATGGACGAATTTCTTACCTCCTATTCAATTATATTTTCTACTGCTATGCGTCTGCATTTGATGAAAATGACCGTCGAGATATTAAGGAAAAAATATTATATTCCCATGATTACTTCCCTTTCACCCAGTACTTTTCAAACCACTGACCTGCTATGCTCGTTTCTCAGACGTAAGCCTTGACTTACATGTCTCCCTCCGTCAAAAATAATATGGATTCACGGCGTCCGTCTCCCTCCGAAACTGGTACGCTTGTGGTCACGTTGCTCCTGCTTCACTTCCAGGGGCAGTAAATGACAGGTTCCCACATGCCCTTCCCACGCGGCCGTTTTTCCGCGAAGGCTAATTCCGCTTAACCTCCCGTCCCATCCGCTACGTCGTAAAACTCCTCGGGGGTTCAACGCGAGGAGGCAGGCAGGTAATGCGACCCGTCCTCGCCCCAAGTTTCTACGTTAACCAGAAAAGGGCTGTCGCAATGACCCACGTGGCATTCCGCACGAGGAAGAAATTTCTGTGGAAACCTCGCAAGCATAGAACGCAGCTGGGCAACAGCGTTCCTTGTACATTCACCAAGTCGTGACGAGCAGGCGTCGCAATAAACAAAATGGCGGGCAGTGAGCGCTTCCGTGGATTTTCCATTGTGCTAATTCTATCCAATCAATCAATTCCCAGAAACTATTTCTACGGAATGCATCGTCGTTAACAGCATATGGAATCAGCATCATTCGCACAAATAACAATTTATGTAATGGGCATCGGGTTTCCTTCTTGGGAAATCGGCATCTCGCTGAAACAATGTTGATAAACCTCCTCTGAACGAATCCCCCAAGTATTTTAAAGTCGATTGAGTGATTTTTCATCCTTTTCCGCAATTTTTTTTTTGCGATACTGCAACGATTTATCAGCAATTGATTACAAATGCATCGAGACAGACGTGACAAGTAGACCAGTTCTTTGATCACCATGCCTCCAAATGACCGATTCTTGTTATAGTTTTGAACCGGGGTCCCTTCCGCGGGACACGAAGGTTTTTCCGGTGCGAGACGGCTCATTCCCCTTCTTTTGAACGAAATTAACCTTTCCAGAAATCTTTACTTGTCTTGTCACGCCACAGAACAGAAAATGTTTCTCTAGGCAAAAGTTAAATGGTCCCAGTCCCAACTTACCCGCTAATTTTATTACGTTGATACACAAGGGATGGAAGGACATACGTTAATGTTGTTTATTTCTTTGCGGGATTAGGGAAATGAAATCTAGGGAAAAGAGGTCGAAGTTTGACGTGAAAGAAAAATCTTTAAAATTAGCGGCCGGTATAATCATTTATGAGATGATTGCATAACGTTTTCATTAAGGCGACTCTTCCTACAAGTGCTTTCTTTCCGAGTGCATTTCTGACGAAAAAGGTTGCCGCATGTGCCTACCTGTCCGTCCTTTTAGCATTTCTACTTTCTGCAAATTTGGTGAAAATCTTTACCGCATTAGCCCCATTGAAGAATCCACCCCGGCCGCATTTTGACACTAGGTACACGAGATCGTCACTTCACCGTATTCGACAACCGATTTCCCGCAGTGGCGTTAACCGAAGGACGCTCGGCTTTGAGGACAATAGTGATTCGTGAAGCGATATTTAATCAGATTCACCTAGTAACAGTGGCCGGGAATGGAATGGAATAACGTCCTTGCCTAGGCAACTTAGTAACATACAACTTAACTACGGACGGGAGAAAATGCCGACGAGCCGTGAAGCGGTGTAAATTTCATAACGATCGTGTGATTTTAAGACTCATGATATACACCATGACGATTAATTACCTTAGCAGTTGTGGTGATGCTTAATCACCGGGATATCATGTAATGTCATACCAGTCACAGCGAGGCGTTAATACTTAACATTGAACTTTGTCAAATTTGTGTAGTTGAAATCACCCTTATGACATCTGTTAATAAATTCATCCACACAGAGTACCAAATTAGTAAAATATCTCGGGTACGCAGCGATATGTAAACGGAGACAGTTTTTTTTTCAAAATCTCGGAATGGATGACAAACGTCCTCCATTAGCGAACATTTATGACAGTCATCACCTACCTCCTGCCGTGATAATGTCAAATTTTGCAATGCAACTACTGGTAATAAGAATGATTAAATTCGAGTCAACTAGTGTTACTTTCGAATAACGTTCCCCCATTGACACAACTGTCATTTACATATGAACACTAGAAACTAACACACACGAACGTGCACATAGACCTACGCAACCTTCAGTCGTCTACTTCATCGTGAGTGGATTGAATCCTCTTAACTCCTGATTGACTTTCGCTTCACATTGCAATGATCCCAGATTGGCCGGGGAAAAGACGACAATTTGTTTTCCTGTTCACTGGAATGCTTATTTCGTATCTTTTATGGTGATGTGCTAGGTACCAGACAGCTTAAAATTGTTAATCATCGTTCTTTTATTACTCGTGACGATAAAGTTGCTTCCGCATCGCTAAGAACCTCAAGGAATCAACAATGAACGGGGATGAAATATTTGATGGGTCCACATGTATTGATTAAGTAATGCAGAACGAAGTAGATACTGAGTAATTGAATTAACACAGGGGCTTCTTCGAGACAGAACCGAGAAATGATGTTCCGTGAACTGTCGACGGTGATAGAGTTCCACGAAAGAGAGGTCGTAGAGGAATGAACGGTTCCGGCTGTTAATGCCGCCCCTAGTCCCCCCAACCCCGCAAGCACTGGAAACCAGCCTGGATCCCTGATTACGATCCCAGGAAAAATCGTGTTCAAGTCTTTCCTACGCCAGATAGTATAATCTGTCATCACTATTGAACGCCGCATCACGCCCCGACGGCTTTTTCCCACGTTTTTTTTATTTATTCACAGGAATGTTTTCCAGGTAAGGGCTATTCACTCTACCTTATCCGTCAATCACTATCCCGACCCTCGAAAGTTACAAGGAAAAGTCGACCATTGCTCTAATGAAAGATATTATTCCAACGGCATGGAGGTAAAAAACAAGATCCATATGCTTGACACACATTATGTCGATTGGAAACAAGTGGAAACGATGTGAAATTAGGTTGGAAGCAACTGAAAAATATTGTGACACGAATACAAGCCGTCATAGCTCCGCAACTACGACGAAAGGGATGTGGATATTATTGAGTTAAACGCATCTGTCCTATTTGCTTATGGCGATTCCCATCGTAATGATCGCGCATACAATCCCGCGATGCGCCCTATTTTCGCCGTTTCCGTGAATAAGACGTACGGCGGGGGATGTGTACCGAGCGAAATTGCCGACACGAATTACGTACGCTTACGAGAGCCTGGTTTTCAAGGAGTCGCTTTCACGTTGACTACGTCCCCGAGGTATCCCATCACACAGGGTCATTTAACGTGACATACAGCGTGTGTGTGGGAGGGATTTTTTTTTAAGGTCGTAGGGGTGTATTCCGTAACTTGACGGCACCGTGGAGAAAAGCACATCCAACGCATCGCACAGATAAGGAAGGTTAATAAAAGAAATGTACGCGATAACAAGTCGACGGCAGACGACTCTCCTCTTCGAAAGACGTGCAAGGAAACTAGGGTAGACATCCGCGGAAACGTGGATGTGGCGCCGTTTCAACGACAATAAGAGTTTTCCCGTGATGAAGTATCATTTCGTTTCCGAAGACATGCCGGTTGCTACAAATTCATCATCCCGCAACGAGGTACCGACGTCCGAAGCCGTTGGAGACGGAGCAAACTCGTCACGGCCGGGTCGCCACTGCGCGCCCTCGGCTACTACATTGTTTTTCCCGCCCGCTCACGGGGCTAAAGCATAATTCGGCGCCATCCTCGACTTTGTTGTACGTGAACTTTGACGTCCCATTCGCGTGCGTACAGTTCATTTCTTTTTCCCCTTCGGCCACCCCATGCAACCATTTCGAAGCCCACGCGGACGCGTCGTAAGGCGTGCGCTTAACGGGTGACTCCGTCTCCATTTGCGACTCGATAATCCTTTCCCACGGGCGCGGGAGGTGGGTGCGTCGCGACGCCCCCGAGTCGTCGAAAAATGCATAAACGTCCGCTTACGGGACAGGCACCGGGGAGGAACAGGAGGAAGGTTTGACAGGCGCCGAGTCAGGGGGAAGGCGTCCGAAGGGACCGTCTTCTCGGGGCCGCTTTCCGCGGCCGGCGCGCGGCCCACCGGGTCGCGAGCGCGTCCAATACCAGGTGAAGGATGGCCTCGAACGTACGTTACCTCGGATCTCGAGGAATCGACCCCGGTAGAAACGTGTGCAACGTTTATTCCCGGGTACGCCTTCGACAGGACGACAACCCGTATTTTGACGACCCGCTGCACACGAACTGGGCTCGCCAAACGCCTGGCGCCGCCACGGCCGACAGGGTGGAACCCTGACGGGCGCCGCGGCGCAAGGCGCCCTCGTTACGCGCCCCCGACACTCTCCGAAACGCGAAAGTCGGAGGAGGAGTGGAGTACAAACAATCCGAGAAGCGCACCGGAGGCGAGAGGAAGAGATCGTATTTTGCTCCGAAATGGTACGATAGCAAGGTGGACTTTCGTAAGAAATCCATGTCTTGGTAATTTTCTCTTTCTATCATCACGCAGCAGCCGATAACATGGCAGACGCAGCATCTGGAGCAGCGGCAGCCGCACCACCGGCAGCCCAGCCTTCGGGCACCGTCGCAGTAAAACCCCTGCCTTCTTCAGGAACCTCCGCGGCTTCCAAGAAGGCCAGCAAGGGCGGAGCAGCCAAGAAGGCTCGCGCAAAGCCGTCGCACACCGCCCACTTCCGAGATGGTTAACAACGCAGTCAAGGGCCTCAAGGAGCGCGGTGGCTCTTCCCTTCAAGCCATCAAGAAGTACATCGCAGCCAGCTACAAAGTGGACGCCGAGAGGCTCTCGCCTTTCATCAAGAAGTACCTCAAGGCGGCCGTCACCGCCGGAACTCTCGTCCAGACCAAGGGAAAGGGCGCCTCAGGTTCCTTCAAGCTGAGCCACAGCAAGAAGGCCGCACCCGCGGCAGCCAGCGGGACGACCAAGGCGAAAAAGGTCGTCAAGAAGACGGGAGTAAAGAAACCGAAAGCGGTCGGAGCCAAGAAGTCCTCCGAGAAGGCGTCCAGTGGCACCAAGAGGTCCGCGCCCAAGGAGCGAAGCAAGTCCGCGCCACCAGCCAAGAAGGCGAAGAAGGCGGCGGACAAGCCAAAGAAGAAGCCGGCGGCTGGGAAACCCGCCGCCAAGGCGGCAAAGTCCCCGTCGAAGGCGAAAAAGGCGGCCACCAAACCCAAGACCCCCAAGCCCAAGAAGACGCCCACCAAGGCCAAGCCCGCCGCCAAGAAACCTTCCGCCGCCCAGAAAAAGAAGTGAACCATCACTGCTTCGCCACCGGCGCACCTAGGACAGCAGACAGCGTCCAATCTCGGTCCTTTTTAGGACCATCATGTCTTCCAAAGATGCTTGCCACTCAATGCCCACGCCACTGAGCACGCCCAAAGTTAACATTTATCATGATTAATGCCATGCAAAAACAACGGTCCTATTTAAAATTGATGATGCGACATGGACGGACGAAAAAAAAAATTAAGAATAACATTCATAGAACGTGTAAAATGAACAACACGTCACGGAGTATTGTTTTCTTTTCGTTAAGCGCGTCAGGTAAGCATCGCACGAACTTTTATTTCATCTCATTTCATGCGTAGCCGTGCAAACGCACTTGCCATGCGCAAAGGAAATTTCATGTCGTCCATCATTCCAATGGATTTACATCGTCGTTAATTATTGTGCGATCGTGCTAAATTCAAACTTTTAAGTATGTACTGGTCCTGAAAAGGACCTTTGTTTTTCGGCCGAAAGTAGCTTTCTAAGCTCGCTCTCCGCGGATACGGCGGGCCAGCTGGATGTCCTTGGGCATGATGGTCACACGCTTAGCGTGGATGGCGCAGAGGTTGGTGTCCTCAAAGAGACCCACTAGGTAAGCCTCGCTGGCCTCCTGGAGAGCCATGACGGCGGAGCTCTGGAACCGAAGATCGGTCTTGAAGTCCTGGGCGATCTCACGCACCAGGCGCTGGAAGGGCAGCTTGCGGATGAGGAGCTCCGTGCTCTTCTGGTATCTCCTGATCTCACGAAGGGCCACGGTACCGGGGCGGTACCTGTGGGGCTTCTTGACGCCTCCCGTCGCCGGCGCGCTCTTGCGAGCGGCCTTGGTGGCCAGCTGCTTCCTCGGGGCCTTTCCTCCGGTGGACTTGCGGGCTGTCTGCTTCGTACGTGCCATTTCTGCGATCTGTAAAAAGCCGGGTCAACGCCGTCTTTTAAGCACTTCCGAGAATGGCGCCAGATAGTACGGGCGACGCTGATTGGTGGAGAGGTCGGGTACGTCATCGCCGCGGCGGCGACGTTTATAAATACCGGCGAAGGTGCATTTCAGGTCATCAGACAGCAGCCCTTACTACGAGCAGACTACAGAGATGACTGGACGCGGCAAGGGAGGAAAAGGCCTGGGAAAGGGAGGAGCCAAACGTCATCGCAAAGTTCTCCGCGATAACATCCAGGGCATCACCAAGCCGGCCATCCGCCGTCTCGCCCGCCGAGGTGGAGTGAAGCGTATCTCCGGACTCATCTACGAGGAGACGCGCGGTGTGCTCAAGGTGTTCCTTGAGAACGTTATTCGCGACGCCGTCACCTACACCGAACACGCCAAGAGGAAGACCGTCACAGCCATGGACGTCGTGTACGCACTCAAGCGACAGGGCCGCACTCTCTACGGGTTTGGCGGTTAGACACGACGCGACGGGATCGCCATCCGACACCCGGCGTACGTCGATAAAAAAGGTCCTTCTAAGGACCAATACAATGTTCAGAGATGGAGCCAATCCTTTGCCATAACGGAACGAAAAATTATTCCCTATTCGCCATAGCGTGTGTGACGGCGATAAATAGTAAAGTAAGACCTGTTCGAACGCAAAAAAAAAATGGCGGTGATAATAGAGTTGAAATTGTATGAGCCTTTACCGACGTTAAAGACATTGTCAGCGAATCGGAATAAGCACGTGGCAACGGACTGGCGACAATGTATATCGCGCCGTTGCAACCGTACAGGAATAAGCACGGGGCAACAATGTACTTCGCGCCGTTGCAACCGTACATGAATAAGCACGTGGCAACAATGTATATCGCGCCGTTGCAACCGTACATGAATAAGCACGTGGCAACGGACTGGCGACAATGTGTATCGCGCCGTTGCAACCATACATGTTAACAAGAAATAACGTAGTTAAGCGGCAGATTGCAGGTGAAATTTTATGACAGACTATGAAATACATTGTAAACGAAGCAGTGTCACCTTCAATCATTCTTCGTTGCATTTCAGCACAAACGCTTTCACTTTTTATACGCTTTATTTCCCATCGTTTACCTTAGCCCAATTATAGCTCCACGTTTCATTCGCTATGCTTATTACGTTTATTGTTATTATTATTTTTTTCACATGACATTTATCGCGTACATCTCTCTAGTATGTTCTGGTCCTGAAAAGGACCTTTTATGCGCACAGCGTGATGCTTATGCCTTCTTCTCAGTCTTCTTGGGCAGGAGCACCGCCTGGATGTTCGGAAGGACACCTCCCTGAGCGATGGTAACGCCCGACAGGAGCTTATTCAACTCCTCGTCGTTGCGGATGGCCAACTGCAAGTGACGAGGGATGATTCTCGTCTTCTTGTTGTCCCTGGCAGCGTTACCGGCCAACTCGAGGACTTCCGCGGCCAGGTACTCCATGACGGCGGCCAAGTAGACTGGGGCACCGGCACCAACACGCTCGGCATAGTTCCCCTTGCGGAGCAGACGGTGGATACGACCGACCGGAAACTGAAGACCGGCCCTGCTGGAGCGGGACTTGGACTTCCCCTTCACTTTTCCTCCCTTTCCTCGTCCGGACATGGCTGAATGCTTCTTTATCTGGTAGTGCTGTCTAATCGCTGTCAGACTCCTGGGCGCATTTATATAGGCTGCCGCCGTCCTAGCGACGCCACATCATGCTTTTACGTGATTGGTCGTCGAGGAGATTCGGCTCACGGAACGGACCAGGGGTACATAAGCAGGCGACTGATGATCGGCGAAAATACTGAAATCGACCCCGTTCGCCGAACGTGATCACCATGCCACCCAAGACGAGCGGAAAGGCTGCGAAGAAAGCGGGCAAGGCCCAGAAGAACATCTCCAAGGGAGACAAGAAGAAGAAGCGCAGGAGGAAGGAGAGCTACGCAATCTACATCTACAAAGTGCTGAAGCAGGTGCACCCCGACACCGGAATCTCCAGCAAGGCCATGAGCATCATGAACAGCTTCGTCAACGATATTTTCGAGAGAATCGCCGCCGAAGCTTCTCGCCTGGCTCACTACAACAAGCGCTCCACCATCACCAGCCGGGAGGTGCAGACCGCCGTCAGGCTCTTGCTTCCCGGTGAGCTGGCCAAGCACGCCGTCTCCGAGGGGACCAAGGCCGTCACCAAGTACACCAGCTCAAAGTAAATTCCTCGACGGGATTGCTTTGATGCATCCTAACGGCCCTTCTAAGGGCCATGAAATAATCTTCAGTTTTCAAATACCCGACTGCGATGGGCAATCGTCAATACTCGGCCGCAAAGGACGTACATAAATAAACGTAAAAACCTGGAAAATTAGAGTCCCACGCTTTCCTCCGATTCACCAACTACTTACCTGGTGTGCACGCGCGCGGTTCACGAAAAAATAGAGTAAATGTAAAGGAGAAACTTATGACAATAAAAGATGGACGAATTTCTTACCTCCTATTCAATTATATTTTCTACTGCTATGCGTCTGCATTTGATGAAAATGACCGTCGAGATATTAAGGAAAAAATATTATATTCCCATGATTACTTCCCTTTCACCCAGTACTTTTCAAACCACTGACCTGCTATGCTCGTTTCTCAGACGTAAGCCTTGACTTACATGTCTCCCTCCGTCAAAAATAATATGGATTCACGGCGTCCGTCTCCCTCCGAAACTGGTACGCTTGTGGTCACGTTGCTCCTGCTTCACTTCCAGGGGCAGTAAATGACAGGTTCCCACATGCCCTTCCCACGCGGCCGTTTTTCCGCGAAGGCTAATTCCGCTTAACCTCCCGTCCCATCCGCTACGTCGTAAAACTCCTCGGGGGTTCAACGCGAGGAGGCAGGCAGGTAATGCGACCCGTCCTCGCCCCAAGTTTCTACGTTAACCAGAAAAGGGCTGTCGCAATGACCCACGTGGCATTCCGCACGAGGAAGAAATTTCTGTGGAAACCTCGCAAGCATAGAACGCAGCTGGGCAACAGCGTTCCTTGTACATTCACCAAGTCGTGACGAGCAGGCGTCGCAATAAACAAAATGGCGGGCAGTGAGCGCTTCCGTGGATTTTCCATTGTGCTAATTCTATCCAATCAATCAATTCCCAGAAACTATTTCTACGGAATGCATCGTCGTTAACAGCATATGGAATCAGCATCATTCGCACAAATAACAATTTATGTAATGGGCATCGGGTTTCCTTCTTGGGAAATCGGCATCTCGCTGAAACAATGTTGATAAACCTCCTCTGAACGAATCCCCCAAGTATTTTAAAGTCGATTGAGTGATTTTTCATCCTTTTCCGCAATTTTTTTTTTGCGATACTGCAACGATTTATCAGCAATTGATTACAAATGCATCGAGACAGACGTGACAAGTAGACCAGTTCTTTGATCACCATGCCTCCAAATGACCGATTCTTGTTATAGTTTTGAACCGGGGTCCCTTCCGCGGGACACGAAGGTTTTTCCGGTGCGAGACGGCTCATTCCCCTTCTTTTGAACGAAATTAACCTTTCCAGAAATCTTTACTTGTCTTGTCACGCCACAGAACAGAAAATGTTTCTCTAGGCAAAAGTTAAATGGTCCCAGTCCCAACTTACCCGCTAATTTTATTACGTTGATACACAAGGGATGGAAGGACATACGTTAATGTTGTTTATTTCTTTGCGGGATTAGGGAAATGAAATCTAGGGAAAAGAGGTCGAAGTTTGACGTGAAAGAAAAATCTTTAAAATTAGCGGCCGGTATAATCATTTATGAGATGATTGCATAACGTTTTCATTAAGGCGACTCTTCCTACAAGTGCTTTCTTTCCGAGTGCATTTCTGACGAAAAAGGTTGCCGCATGTGCCTACCTGTCCGTCCTTTTAGCATTTCTACTTTCTGCAAATTTGGTGAAAATCTTTACCGCATTAGCCCCATTGAAGAATCCACCCCGGCCGCATTTTGACACTAGGTACACGAGATCGTCACTTCACCGTATTCGACAACCGATTTCCCGCAGTGGCGTTAACCGAAGGACGCTCGGCTTTGAGGACAATAGTGATTCGTGAAGCGATATTTAATCAGATTCACCTAGTAACAGTGGCCGGGAATGGAATGGAATAACGTCCTTGCCTAGGCAACTTAGTAACATACAACTTAACTACGGACGGGAGAAAATGCCGACGAGCCGTGAAGCGGTGTAAATTTCATAACGATCGTGTGATTTTAAGACTCATGATATACACCATGACGATTAATTACCTTAGCAGTTGTGGTGATGCTTAATCACCGGGATATCATGTAATGTCATACCAGTCACAGCGAGGCGTTAATACTTAACATTGAACTTTGTCAAATTTGTGTAGTTGAAATCACCCTTATGACATCTGTTAATAAATTCATCCACACAGAGTACCAAATTAGTAAAATATCTCGGGTACGCAGCGATATGTAAACGGAGACAGTTTTTTTTTCAAAATCTCGGAATGGATGACAAACGTCCTCCATTAGCGAACATTTATGACAGTCATCACCTACCTCCTGCCGTGATAATGTCAAATTTTGCAATGCAACTACTGGTAATAAGAATGATTAAATTCGAGTCAACTAGTGTTACTTTCGAATAACGTTCCCCCATTGACACAACTGTCATTTACATATGAACACTAGAAACTAACACACACGAACGTGCACATAGACCTACGCAACCTTCAGTCGTCTACTTCATCGTGAGTGGATTGAATCCTCTTAACTCCTGATTGACTTTCGCTTCACATTGCAATGATCCCAGATTGGCCGGGGAAAAGACGACAATTTGTTTTCCTGTTCACTGGAATGCTTATTTCGTATCTTTTATGGTGATGTGCTAGGTACCAGACAGCTTAAAATTGTTAATCATCGTTCTTTTATTACTCGTGACGATAAAGTTGCTTCCGCATCGCTAAGAACCTCAAGGAATCAACAATGAACGGGGATGAAATATTTGATGGGTCCACATGTATTGATTAAGTAATGCAGAACGAAGTAGATACTGAGTAATTGAATTAACACAGGGGCTTCTTCGAGACAGAACCGAGAAATGATGTTCCGTGAACTGTCGACGGTGATAGAGTTCCACGAAAGAGAGGTCGTAGAGGAATGAACGGTTCCGGCTGTTAATGCCGCCCCTAGTCCCCCCAACCCCGCAAGCACTGGAAACCAGCCTGGATCCCTGATTACGATCCCAGGAAAAATCGTGTTCAAGTCTTTCCTACGCCAGATAGTATAATCTGTCATCACTATTGAACGCCGCATCACGCCCCGACGGCTTTTTCCCACGTTTTTTTTATTTATTCACAGGAATGTTTTCCAGGTAAGGGCTATTCACTCTACCTTATCCGTCAATCACTATCCCGACCCTCGAAAGTTACAAGGAAAAGTCGACCATTGCTCTAATGAAAGATATTATTCCAACGGCATGGAGGTAAAAAACAAGATCCATATGCTTGACACACATTATGTCGATTGGAAACAAGTGGAAACGATGTGAAATTAGGTTGGAAGCAACTGAAAAATATTGTGACACGAATACAAGCCGTCATAGCTCCGCAACTACGACGAAAGGGATGTGGATATTATTGAGTTAAACGCATCTGTCCTATTTGCTTATGGCGATTCCCATCGTAATGATCGCGCATACAATCCCGCGATGCGCCCTATTTTCGCCGTTTCCGTGAATAAGACGTACGGCGGGGGATGTGTACCGAGCGAAATTGCCGACACGAATTACGTACGCTTACGAGAGCCTGGTTTTCAAGGAGTCGCTTTCACGTTGACTACGTCCCCGAGGTATCCCATCACACAGGGTCATTTAACGTGACATACAGCGTGTGTGTGGGAGGGATTTTTTTTTAAGGTCGTAGGGGTGTATTCCGTAACTTGACGGCACCGTGGAGAAAAGCACATCCAACGCATCGCACAGATAAGGAAGGTTAATAAAAGAAATGTACGCGATAACAAGTCGACGGCAGACGACTCTCCTCTTCGAAAGACGTGCAAGGAAACTAGGGTAGACATCCGCGGAAACGTGGATGTGGCGCCGTTTCAACGACAATAAGAGTTTTCCCGTGATGAAGTATCATTTCGTTTCCGAAGACATGCCGGTTGCTACAAATTCATCATCCCGCAACGAGGTACCGACGTCCGAAGCCGTTGGAGACGGAGCAAACTCGTCACGGCCGGGTCGCCACTGCGCGCCCTCGGCTACTACATTGTTTTTCCCGCCCGCTCACGGGGCTAAAGCATAATTCGGCGCCATCCTCGACTTTGTTGTACGTGAACTTTGACGTCCCATTCGCGTGCGTACAGTTCATTTCTTTTTCCCCTTCGGCCACCCCATGCAACCATTTCGAAGCCCACGCGGACGCGTCGTAAGGCGTGCGCTTAACGGGTGACTCCGTCTCCATTTGCGACTCGATAATCCTTTCCCACGGGCGCGGGAGGTGGGTGCGTCGCGACGCCCCCGAGTCGTCGAAAAATGCATAAACGTCCGCTTACGGGACAGGCACCGGGGAGGAACAGGAGGAAGGTTTGACAGGCGCCGAGTCAGGGGGAAGGCGTCCGAAGGGACCGTCTTCTCGGGGCCGCTTTCCGCGGCCGGCGCGCGGCCCACCGGGTCGCGAGCGCGTCCAATACCAGGTGAAGGATGGCCTCGAACGTACGTTACCTCGGATCTCGAGGAATCGACCCCGGTAGAAACGTGTGCAACGTTTATTCCCGGGTACGCCTTCGACAGGACGACAACCCGTATTTTGACGACCCGCTGCACACGAACTGGGCTCGCCAAACGCCTGGCGCCGCCACGGCCGACAGGGTGGAACCCTGACGGGCGCCGCGGCGCAAGGCGCCCTCGTTACGCGCCCCCGACACTCTCCGAAACGCGAAAGTCGGAGGAGGAGTGGAGTACAAACAATCCGAGAAGCGCACCGGAGGCGAGAGGAAGAGATCGTATTTTGCTCCGAAATGGTACGATAGCAAGGTGGACTTTCGTAAGAAATCCATGTCTTGGTAATTTTCTCTTTCTATCATCACGCAGCAGCCGATAACATGGCAGACGCAGCATCTGGAGCAGCGGCAGCCGCACCACCGGCAGCCCAGCCTTCGGGCACCGTCGCAGTAAAACCCCTGCCTTCTTCAGGAACCTCCGCGGCTTCCAAGAAGGCCAGCAAGGGCGGAGCAGCCAAGAAGGCTCGCGCAAAGCCGTCGCACCCGCCCACTTCCGAGATGGTTAACAACGCAGTCAAGGGCCTCAAGGAGCGCGGTGGCTCTTCCCTTCAAGCCATCAAGAAGTACATCGCAGCCAGCTACAAAGTGGACGCCGAGAGGCTCTCGCCTTTCATCAAGAAGTACCTCAAGGCGGCCGTCACCGCCGGAACTCTCGTCCAGACCAAGGGAAAGGGCGCCTCAGGTTCCTTCAAGCTGAGCCACAGCAAGAAGGCCGCACCCGCGGCAGCCAGCGGGACGACCAAGGCGAAAAAGGTCGTCAAGAAGACGGGAGTAAAGAAACCGAAAGCGGTCGGAGCCAAGAAGTCCTCCGAGAAGGCGTCCAGTGGCACCAAGAGGTCCGCGCCCAAGGAGCGAAGCAAGTCCGCGCCACCAGCCAAGAAGGCGAAGAAGGCGGCGGACAAGCCAAAGAAGAAGCCGGCGGCTGGGAAACCCGCCGCCAAGGCGGCAAAGTCCCCGTCGAAGGCGAAAAAGGCGGCCACCAAACCCAAGACCCCCAAGCCCAAGAAGACGCCCACCAAGGCCAAGCCCGCCGCCAAGAAACCTTCCGCCGCCCAGAAAAAGAAGTGAACCATCACTGCTTCGCCACCGGCGCACCTAGGACAGCAGACAGCGTCCAATCTCGGTCCTTTTTAGGACCATCATGTCTTCCAAAGATGCTTGCCACTCAATGCCCACGCCACTGAGCACGCCCAAAGTTAACATTTATCATGATTAATGCCATGCAAAAACAACGGTCCTATTTAAAATTGATGATGCGACATGGACGGACGAAAAAAAAAATTAAGAATAACATTCATAGAACGTGTAAAATGAACAACACGTCACGGAGTATTGTTTTCTTTTCGTTAAGCGCGTCAGGTAAGCATCGCACGAACTTTTATTTCATCTCATTTCATGCGTAGCCGTGCAAACGCACTTGCCATGCGCAAAGGAAATTTCATGTCGTCCATCATTCCAATGGATTTACATCGTCGTTAATTATTGTGCGATCGTGCTAAATTCAAACTTTTAAGTATGTACTGGTCCTGAAAAGGACCTTTGTTTTTCGGCCGAAAGTAGCTTTCTAAGCTCGCTCTCCGCGGATACGGCGGGCCAGCTGGATGTCCTTGGGCATGATGGTCACACGCTTAGCGTGGATGGCGCAGAGGTTGGTGTCCTCAAAGAGACCCACTAGGTAAGCCTCGCTGGCCTCCTGGAGAGCCATGACGGCGGAGCTCTGGAACCGAAGATCGGTCTTGAAGTCCTGGGCGATCTCACGCACCAGGCGCTGGAAGGGCAGCTTGCGGATGAGGAGCTCCGTGCTCTTCTGGTATCTCCTGATCTCACGAAGGGCCACGGTACCGGGGCGGTACCTGTGGGGCTTCTTGACGCCTCCCGTCGCCGGCGCGCTCTTGCGAGCGGCCTTGGTGGCCAGCTGCTTCCTCGGGGCCTTTCCTCCGGTGGACTTGCGGGCTGTCTGCTTCGTACGTGCCATTTCTGCGATCTGTAAAAAGCCGGGTCAACGCCGTCTTTTAAGCACTTCCGAGAATGGCGCCAGATAGTACGGGCGACGCTGATTGGTGGAGAGGTCGGGTACGTCATCGCCGCGGCGGCGACGTTTATAAATACCGGCGAAGGTGCATTTCAGGTCATCAGACAGCAGCCCTTACTACGAGCAGACTACAGAGATGACTGGACGCGGCAAGGGAGGAAAAGGCCTGGGAAAGGGAGGAGCCAAACGTCATCGCAAAGTTCTCTCCGCGATAACATCCAGGGCATCACCAAGCCGGCCATCCGCCGTCTCGCCCGCCGAGGTGGAGTGAAGCGTATCTCCGGACTCATCTACGAGGAGACGCGCGGTGTGCTCAAGGTGTTCCTTGAGAACGTTATTCGCGACGCCGTCACCTACACCGAACACGCCAAGAGGAAGACCGTCACAGCCATGGACGTCGTGTACGCACTCAAGCGACAGGGCCGCACTCTCTACGGGTTTGGCGGTTAGACACGACGCGACGGGATCGCCATCCGACACCCGGCGTACGTCGATAAAAAAGGTCCTTCTAAGGACCAATACAATGTTCAGAGATGGAGCCAATCCTTTGCCATAACGGAACGAAAAATTATTCCCTATTCGCCATAGCGTGTGTGACGGCGATAAATAGTAAAGTAAGACCTGTTCGAACGCAAAAAAAAAATGGCGGTGATAATAGAGTTGAAATTGTATGAGCCTTTACCGACGTTAAAGACATTGTCAGCGAATCGGAATAAGCACGTGGCAACGGACTGGCGACAATGTATATCGCGCCGTTGCAACCGTACAGGAATAAGCACGGGGCAACAATGTACTTCGCGCCGTTGCAACCGTACATGAATAAGCACGTGGCAACAATGTATATCGCGCCGTTGCAACCGTACATGAATAAGCACGTGGCAACGGACTGGCGACAATGTGTATCGCGCCGTTGCAACCATACATGTTAACAAGAAATAACGTAGTTAAGCGGCAGATTGCAGGTGAAATTTTATGACAGACTATGAAATACATTGTAAACGAAGCAGTGTCACCTTCAATCATTCTTCGTTGCATTTCAGCACAAACGCTTTCACTTTTTATACGCTTTATTTCCCATCGTTTACCTTAGCCCAATTATAGCTCCACGTTTCATTCGCTATGCTTATTACGTTTATTGTTATTATTATTTTTTTCACATGACATTTATCGCGTACATCTCTCTAGTATGTTCTGGTCCTGAAAAGGACCTTTTATGCGCACAGCGTGATGCTTATGCCTTCTTCTCAGTCTTCTTGGGCAGGAGCACCGCCTGGATGTTCGGAAGGACACCTCCCTGAGCGATGGTAACGCCCGACAGGAGCTTATTCAACTCCTCGTCGTTGCGGATGGCCAACTGCAAGTGACGAGGGATGATTCTCGTCTTCTTGTTGTCCCTGGCAGCGTTACCGGCCAACTCGAGGACTTCCGCGGCCAGGTACTCCATGACGGCGGCCAAGTAGACTGGGGCACCGGCACCAACACGCTCGGCATAGTTCCCCTTGCGGAGCAGACGGTGGATACGACCGACCGGAAACTGAAGACCGGCCCTGCTGGAGCGGGACTTGGACTTCCCCTTCACTTTTCCTCCCTTTCCTCGTCCGGACATGGCTGAATGCTTCTTTATCTGGTAGTGCTGTCTAATCGCTGTCAGACTCCTGGGCGCATTTATATAGGCTGCCGCCGTCCTAGCGACGCCACATCATGCTTTTACGTGATTGGTCGTCGAGGAGATTCGGCTCACGGAACGGACCAGGGGTACATAAGCAGGCGACTGATGATCGGCGAAAATACTGAAATCGACCCCGTTCGCCGAACGTGATCACCATGCCACCCAAGACGAGCGGAAAGGCTGCGAAGAAAGCGGGCAAGGCCCAGAAGAACATCTCCAAGGGAGACAAGAAGAAGAAGCGCAGGAGGAAGGAGAGCTACGCAATCTACATCTACAAAGTGCTGAAGCAGGTGCACCCCGACACCGGAATCTCCAGCAAGGCCATGAGCATCATGAACAGCTTCGTCAACGATATTTTCGAGAGAATCGCCGCCGAAGCTTCTCGCCTGGCTCACTACAACAAGCGCTCCACCATCACCAGCCGGGAGGTGCAGACCGCCGTCAGGCTCTTGCTTCCCGGTGAGCTGGCCAAGCACGCCGTCTCCGAGGGGACCAAGGCCGTCACCAAGTACACCAGCTCAAAGTAAATTCCTCGACGGGATTGCTTTGATGCATCCTAACGGCCCTTCTAAGGGCCATGAAATAATCTTCAGTTTTCAAATACCCGACTGCGATGGGCAATCGTCAATACTCGGCCGCAAAGGACGTACATAAATAAACGTAAAAACCTGGAAAATTAGAGTCCCACGCTTTCCTCCGATTCACCAACTACTTACCTGGTGTGCACGCGCGCGGTTCACGAAAAAATAGAGTAAATGTAAAGGAGAAACTTATGACAATAAAAGATGGACGAATTTCTTACCTCCTATTCAATTATATTTTCTACTGCTATGCGTCTGCATTTGATGAAAATGACCGTCGAGATATTAAGGAAAAAATATTATATTCCCATGATTACTTCCCTTTCACCCAGTACTTTTCAAACCACTGACCTGCTATGCTCGTTTCTCAGACGTAAGCCTTGACTTACATGTCTCCCTCCGTCAAAAATAATATGGATTCACGGCGTCCGTCTCCCTCCGAAACTGGTACGCTTGTGGTCACGTTGCTCCTGCTTCACTTCCAGGGGCAGTAAATGACAGGTTCCCACATGCCCTTCCCACGCGGCCGTTTTTCCGCGAAGGCTAATTCCGCTTAACCTCCCGTCCCATCCGCTACGTCGTAAAACTCCTCGGGGGTTCAACGCGAGGAGGCAGGCAGGTAATGCGACCCGTCCTCGCCCCAAGTTTCTACGTTAACCAGAAAAGGGCTGTCGCAATGACCCACGTGGCATTCCGCACGAGGAAGAAATTTCTGTGGAAACCTCGCAAGCATAGAACGCAGCTGGGCAACAGCGTTCCTTGTACATTCACCAAGTCGTGACGAGCAGGCGTCGCAATAAACAAAATGGCGGGCAGTGAGCGCTTCCGTGGATTTTCCATTGTGCTAATTCTATCCAATCAATCAATTCCCAGAAACTATTTCTACGGAATGCATCGTCGTTAACAGCATATGGAATCAGCATCATTCGCACAAATAACAATTTATGTAATGGGCATCGGGTTTCCTTCTTGGGAAATCGGCATCTCGCTGAAACAATGTTGATAAACCTCCTCTGAACGAATCCCCCAAGTATTTTAAAGTCGATTGAGTGATTTTTCATCCTTTTCCGCAATTTTTTTTTTGCGATACTGCAACGATTTATCAGCAATTGATTACAAATGCATCGAGACAGACGTGACAAGTAGACCAGTTCTTTGATCACCATGCCTCCAAATGACCGATTCTTGTTATAGTTTTGAACCGGGGTCCCTTCCGCGGGACACGAAGGTTTTTCCGGTGCGAGACGGCTCATTCCCCTTCTTTTGAACGAAATTAACCTTTCCAGAAATCTTTACTTGTCTTGTCACGCCACAGAACAGAAAATGTTTCTCTAGGCAAAAGTTAAATGGTCCCAGTCCCAACTTACCCGCTAATTTTATTACGTTGATACACAAGGGATGGAAGGACATACGTTAATGTTGTTTATTTCTTTGCGGGATTAGGGAAATGAAATCTAGGGAAAAGAGGTCGAAGTTTGACGTGAAAGAAAAATCTTTAAAATTAGCGGCCGGTATAATCATTTATGAGATGATTGCATAACGTTTTCATTAAGGCGACTCTTCCTACAAGTGCTTTCTTTCCGAGTGCATTTCTGACGAAAAAGGTTGCCGCATGTGCCTACCTGTCCGTCCTTTTAGCATTTCTACTTTCTGCAAATTTGGTGAAAATCTTTACCGCATTAGCCCCATTGAAGAATCCACCCCGGCCGCATTTTGACACTAGGTACACGAGATCGTCACTTCACCGTATTCGACAACCGATTTCCCGCAGTGGCGTTAACCGAAGGACGCTCGGCTTTGAGGACAATAGTGATTCGTGAAGCGATATTTAATCAGATTCACCTAGTAACAGTGGCCGGGAATGGAATGGAATAACGTCCTTGCCTAGGCAACTTAGTAACATACAACTTAACTACGGACGGGAGAAAATGCCGACGAGCCGTGAAGCGGTGTAAATTTCATAACGATCGTGTGATTTTAAGACTCATGATATACACCATGACGATTAATTACCTTAGCAGTTGTGGTGATGCTTAATCACCGGGATATCATGTAATGTCATACCAGTCACAGCGAGGCGTTAATACTTAACATTGAACTTTGTCAAATTTGTGTAGTTGAAATCACCCTTATGACATCTGTTAATAAATTCATCCA
Source organism: Hetaerina americana (assembly GCF_022747635.1). Classification (NCBI taxonomy): domain Eukaryota; kingdom Metazoa; phylum Arthropoda; class Insecta; order Odonata; family Calopterygidae; genus Hetaerina; species Hetaerina americana. The sequence continues at coordinate 9,865 of NW_027286180.1, read as the reverse complement.
CACAGAGTACCAAATTAGTAAAATATCTCGGGTACGCAGCGATATGTAAACGGAGACAGTTTTTTTTTCAAAATCTCGGAATGGATGACAAACGTCCTCCATTAGCGAACATTTATGACAGTCATCACCTACCTCCTGCCGTGATAATGTCAAATTTTGCAATGCAACTACTGGTAATAAGAATGATTAAATTCGAGTCAACTAGTGTTACTTTCGAATAACGTTCCCCCATTGACACAACTGTCATTTACATATGAACACTAGAAACTAACACACACGAACGTGCACATAGACCTACGCAACCTTCAGTCGTCTACTTCATCGTGAGTGGATTGAATCCTCTTAACTCCTGATTGACTTTCGCTTCACATTGCAATGATCCCAGATTGGCCGGGGAAAAGACGACAATTTGTTTTCCTGTTCACTGGAATGCTTATTTCGTATCTTTTATGGTGATGTGCTAGGTACCAGACAGCTTAAAATTGTTAATCATCGTTCTTTTATTACTCGTGACGATAAAGTTGCTTCCGCATCGCTAAGAACCTCAAGGAATCAACAATGAACGGGGATGAAATATTTGATGGGTCCACATGTATTGATTAAGTAATGCAGAACGAAGTAGATACTGAGTAATTGAATTAACACAGGGGCTTCTTCGAGACAGAACCGAGAAATGATGTTCCGTGAACTGTCGACGGTGATAGAGTTCCACGAAAGAGAGGTCGTAGAGGAATGAACGGTTCCGGCTGTTAATGCCGCCCCTAGTCCCCCCAACCCCGCAAGCACTGGAAACCAGCCTGGATCCCTGATTACGATCCCAGGAAAAATCGTGTTCAAGTCTTTCCTACGCCAGATAGTATAATCTGTCATCACTATTGAACGCCGCATCACGCCCCGACGGCTTTTTCCCACGTTTTTTTTATTTATTCACAGGAATGTTTTCCAGGTAAGGGCTATTCACTCTACCTTATCCGTCAATCACTATCCCGACCCTCGAAAGTTACAAGGAAAAGTCGACCATTGCTCTAATGAAAGATATTATTCCAACGGCATGGAGGTAAAAAACAAGATCCATATGCTTGACACACATTATGTCGATTGGAAACAAGTGGAAACGATGTGAAATTAGGTTGGAAGCAACTGAAAAATATTGTGACACGAATACAAGCCGTCATAGCTCCGCAACTACGACGAAAGGGATGTGGATATTATTGAGTTAAACGCATCTGTCCTATTTGCTTATGGCGATTCCCATCGTAATGATCGCGCATACAATCCCGCGATGCGCCCTATTTTCGCCGTTTCCGTGAATAAGACGTACGGCGGGGGATGTGTACCGAGCGAAATTGCCGACACGAATTACGTACGCTTACGAGAGCCTGGTTTTCAAGGAGTCGCTTTCACGTTGACTACGTCCCCGAGGTATCCCATCACACAGGGTCATTTAACGTGACATACAGCGTGTGTGTGGGAGGGATTTTTTTTTAAGGTCGTAGGGGTGTATTCCGTAACTTGACGGCACCGTGGAGAAAAGCACATCCAACGCATCGCACAGATAAGGAAGGTTAATAAAAGAAATGTACGCGATAACAAGTCGACGGCAGACGACTCTCCTCTTCGAAAGACGTGCAAGGAAACTAGGGTAGACATCCGCGGAAACGTGGATGTGGCGCCGTTTCAACGACAATAAGAGTTTTCCCGTGATGAAGTATCATTTCGTTTCCGAAGACATGCCGGTTGCTACAAATTCATCATCCCGCAACGAGGTACCGACGTCCGAAGCCGTTGGAGACGGAGCAAACTCGTCACGGCCGGGTCGCCACTGCGCGCCCTCGGCTACTACATTGTTTTTCCCGCCCGCTCACGGGGCTAAAGCATAATTCGGCGCCATCCTCGACTTTGTTGTACGTGAACTTTGACGTCCCATTCGCGTGCGTACAGTTCATTTCTTTTTCCCCTTCGGCCACCCCATGCAACCATTTCGAAGCCCACGCGGACGCGTCGTAAGGCGTGCGCTTAACGGGTGACTCCGTCTCCATTTGCGACTCGATAATCCTTTCCCACGGGCGCGGGAGGTGGGTGCGTCGCGACGCCCCCGAGTCGTCGAAAAATGCATAAACGTCCGCTTACGGGACAGGCACCGGGGAGGAACAGGAGGAAGGTTTGACAGGCGCCGAGTCAGGGGGAAGGCGTCCGAAGGGACCGTCTTCTCGGGGCCGCTTTCCGCGGCCGGCGCGCGGCCCACCGGGTCGCGAGCGCGTCCAATACCAGGTGAAGGATGGCCTCGAACGTACGTTACCTCGGATCTCGAGGAATCGACCCCGGTAGAAACGTGTGCAACGTTTATTCCCGGGTACGCCTTCGACAGGACGACAACCCGTATTTTGACGACCCGCTGCACACGAACTGGGCTCGCCAAACGCCTGGCGCCGCCACGGCCGACAGGGTGGAACCCTGACGGGCGCCGCGGCGCAAGGCGCCCTCGTTACGCGCCCCCGACACTCTCCGAAACGCGAAAGTCGGAGGAGGAGTGGAGTACAAACAATCCGAGAAGCGCACCGGAGGCGAGAGGAAGAGATCGTATTTTGCTCCGAAATGGTACGATAGCAAGGTGGACTTTCGTAAGAAATCCATGTCTTGGTAATTTTCTCTTTCTATCATCACGCAGCAGCCGATAACATGGCAGACGCAGCATCTGGAGCAGCGGCAGCCGCACCACCGGCAGCCCAGCCTTCGGGCACCGTCGCAGTAAAACCCCTGCCTTCTTCAGGAACCTCCGCGGCTTCCAAGAAGGCCAGCAAGGGCGGAGCAGCCAAGAAGGCTCGCGCAAAGCCGTCGCACCCGCCCACTTCCGAGATGGTTAACAACGCAGTCAAGGGCCTCAAGGAGCGCGGTGGCTCTTCCCTTCAAGCCATCAAGAAGTACATCGCAGCCAGCTACAAAGTGGACGCCGAGAGGCTCTCGCCTTTCATCAAGAAGTACCTCAAGGCGGCCGTCACCGCCGGAACTCTCGTCCAGACCAAGGGAAAGGGCGCCTCAGGTTCCTTCAAGCTGAGCCACAGCAAGAAGGCCGCACCCGCGGCAGCCAGCGGGACGACCAAGGCGAAAAAGGTCGTCAAGAAGACGGGAGTAAAGAAACCGAAAGCGGTCGGAGCCAAGAAGTCCTCCGAGAAGGCGTCCAGTGGCACCAAGAGGTCCGCGCCCAAGGAGCGAAGCAAGTCCGCGCCACCAGCCAAGAAGGCGAAGAAGGCGGCGGACAAGCCAAAGAAGAAGCCGGCGGCTGGGAAACCCGCCGCCAAGGCGGCAAAGTCCCCGTCGAAGGCGAAAAAGGCGGCCACCAAACCCAAGACCCCCAAGCCCAAGAAGACGCCCACCAAGGCCAAGCCCGCCGCCAAGAAACCTTCCGCCGCCCAGAAAAAGAAGTGAACCATCACTGCTTCGCCACCGGCGCACCTAGGACAGCAGACAGCGTCCAATCTCGGTCCTTTTTAGGACCATCATGTCTTCCAAAGATGCTTGCCACTCAATGCCCACGCCACTGAGCACGCCCAAAGTTAACATTTATCATGATTAATGCCATGCAAAAACAACGGTCCTATTTAAAATTGATGATGCGACATGGACGGACGAAAAAAAAAATTAAGAATAACATTCATAGAACGTGTAAAATGAACAACACGTCACGGAGTATTGTTTTCTTTTCGTTAAGCGCGTCAGGTAAGCATCGCACGAACTTTTATTTCATCTCATTTCATGCGTAGCCGTGCAAACGCACTTGCCATGCGCAAAGGAAATTTCATGTCGTCCATCATTCCAATGGATTTACATCGTCGTTAATTATTGTGCGATCGTGCTAAATTCAAACTTTTAAGTATGTACTGGTCCTGAAAAGGACCTTTGTTTTTCGGCCGAAAGTAGCTTTCTAAGCTCGCTCTCCGCGGATACGGCGGGCCAGCTGGATGTCCTTGGGCATGATGGTCACACGCTTAGCGTGGATGGCGCAGAGGTTGGTGTCCTCAAAGAGACCCACTAGGTAAGCCTCGCTGGCCTCCTGGAGAGCCATGACGGCGGAGCTCTGGAACCGAAGATCGGTCTTGAAGTCCTGGGCGATCTCACGCACCAGGCGCTGGAAGGGCAGCTTGCGGATGAGGAGCTCCGTGCTCTTCTGGTATCTCCTGATCTCACGAAGGGCCACGGTACCGGGGCGGTACCTGTGGGGCTTCTTGACGCCTCCCGTCGCCGGCGCGCTCTTGCGAGCGGCCTTGGTGGCCAGCTGCTTCCTCGGGGCCTTTCCTCCGGTGGACTTGCGGGCTGTCTGCTTCGTACGTGCCATTTCTGCGATCTGTAAAAAGCCGGGTCAACGCCGTCTTTTAAGCACTTCCGAGAATGGCGCCAGATAGTACGGGCGACGCTGATTGGTGGAGAGGTCGGGTACGTCATCGCCGCGGCGGCGACGTTTATAAATACCGGCGAAGGTGCATTTCAGGTCATCAGACAGCAGCCCTTACTACGAGCAGACTACAGAGATGACTGGACGCGGCAAGGGAGGAAAAGGCCTGGGAAAGGGAGGAGCCAAACGTCATCGCAAAGTTCTCCGCGATAACATCCAGGGCATCACCAAGCCGGCCATCCGCCGTCTCGCCCGCCGAGGTGGAGTGAAGCGTATCTCCGGACTCATCTACGAGGAGACGCGCGGTGTGCTCAAGGTGTTCCTTGAGAACGTTATTCGCGACGCCGTCACCTACACCGAACACGCCAAGAGGAAGACCGTCACAGCCATGGACGTCGTGTACGCACTCAAGCGACAGGGCCGCACTCTCTACGGGTTTGGCGGTTAGACACGACGCGACGGGATCGCCATCCGACACCCGGCGTACGTCGATAAAAAAGGTCCTTCTAAGGACCAATACAATGTTCAGAGATGGAGCCAATCCTTTGCCATAACGGAACGAAAAATTATTCCCTATTCGCCATAGCGTGTGTGACGGCGATAAATAGTAAAGTAAGACCTGTTCGAACGCAAAAAAAAAATGGCGGTGATAATAGAGTTGAAATTGTATGAGCCTTTACCGACGTTAAAGACATTGTCAGCGAATCGGAATAAGCACGTGGCAACGGACTGGCGACAATGTATATCGCGCCGTTGCAACCGTACAGGAATAAGCACGGGGCAACAATGTACTTCGCGCCGTTGCAACCGTACATGAATAAGCACGTGGCAACAATGTATATCGCGCCGTTGCAACCGTACATGAATAAGCACGTGGCAACGGACTGGCGACAATGTGTATCGCGCCGTTGCAACCATACATGTTAACAAGAAATAACGTAGTTAAGCGGCAGATTGCAGGTGAAATTTTATGACAGACTATGAAATACATTGTAAACGAAGCAGTGTCACCTTCAATCATTCTTCGTTGCATTTCAGCACAAACGCTTTCACTTTTTATACGCTTTATTTCCCATCGTTTACCTTAGCCCAATTATAGCTCCACGTTTCATTCGCTATGCTTATTACGTTTATTGTTATTATTATTTTTTTCACATGACATTTATCGCGTACATCTCTCTAGTATGTTCTGGTCCTGAAAAGGACCTTTTATGCGCACAGCGTGATGCTTATGCCTTCTTCTCAGTCTTCTTGGGCAGGAGCACCGCCTGGATGTTCGGAAGGACACCTCCCTGAGCGATGGTAACGCCCGACAGGAGCTTATTCAACTCCTCGTCGTTGCGGATGGCCAACTGCAAGTGACGAGGGATGATTCTCGTCTTCTTGTTGTCCCTGGCAGCGTTACCGGCCAACTCGAGGACTTCCGCGCCAGGTACTCCATGACGGCGGCCAAGTAGACTGGGGCACCGGCACCAACACGCTCGGCATAGTTCCCCTTGCGGAGCAGACGGTGGATACGACCGACCGGAAACTGAAGACCGGCCCTGCTGGAGCGGGACTTGGACTTCCCCTTCACTTTTCCTCCCTTTCCTCGTCCGGACATGGCTGAATGCTTCTTTATCTGGTAGTGCTGTCTAATCGCTGTCAGACTCCTGGGCGCATTTATATAGGCTGCCGCCGTCTAGCGACGCCACATCATGCTTTTACGTGATTGGTCGTCGAGGAGATTCGGCTCACGGAACGGACCAGGGGGTACATAAGCAGGCGACTGATGATCGGCGAAAATACTGAAATCGACCCCGTTCGCCGAACGTGATCACCATGCCACCCAAGACGAGCGGAAAGGCTGCGAAGAAAGCGGGCAAGGCCCAGAAGAACATCTCCAAGGGAGACAAGAAGAAGAAGCGCAGGAGGAAGGAGAGCTACGCAATCTACATCTACAAAGTGCTGAAGCAGGTGCACCCCGACACCGGAATCTCCAGCAAGGGCCATGAGCATCATGAACAGCTTCGTCAACGATATTTTCGAGAGAATCGCCGCCGAAGCTTCTCGCCTGGCTCACTACAACAAGCGCTCCACCATCACCAGCCGGGAGGTGCAGACCGCCGTCAGGCTCTTGCTTCCCGGTGAGCTGGCCCAAGCACGCCGTCTCCGAGGGGACCAAGGCCGTCACCAAGTACACCAGCTCAAAGTAAATTCCTCGACGGGATTGCTTTGATGCATCCTAACGGCCCTTCTAAGGGCCATGAAATAATCTTCAGTTTTCAAATACCCCGACTGCGATGGGCAATCGTCAATACTCGGCCGCAAAGGACGTACATAAATAAACGTAAAAACCTGGAAAATTAGAGTCCCACGCTTTCCTCCGATTCACCAACTACTTACCTGGTGTGCACGCGCGCGGTTCCGAAAAAATAGAGTAAATGTAAAGGAGAAACTTATGACAATAAAAGATGGACGAATTTCTTACCTCCTATTCAATTATATTTTCTACTGCTATGCGTCTGCATTTGATGAAAATGACCGTCGAGATATTAAGGAAAAAATATTATATTCCCATGATTACTTCCCTTTCACCCAGTACTTTTCAAACCACTGACCTGCTATGCTCGTTTCTCAGACGTAAGCCTTGACTTACATGTCTCCCTCCGTCAAAAATAATATGGATTCACGGCGTCCGTCTCCCTCCGAAACTGGTACGCTTGTGGTCACGTTGCTCCTGCTTCACTTCCAGGGGCAGTAAATGACAGGTTCCCACATGCCCTTCCCACGCGGCCGTTTTTCCGCGAAGGCTAATTCCGCTTAACCTCCCGTCCCATCCGCTACGTCGTAAAACTCCTCGGGGGTTCAACGCGAGGAGGCAGGCAGGTAATGCGACCCGTCCTCGCCCCAAGTTTCTACGTTAACCAGAAAAGGGCTGTCGCAATGACCCACGTGGCATTCCGCACGAGGAAGAAATTTCTGTGGAAACCTCGCAAGCATAGAACGCAGCTGGGCAACAGCGTTCCTTGTACATTCACCAAGTCGTGACGAGCAGGCGTCGCAATAAACAAAATGGCGGGCAGTGAGCGCTTCCGTGGATTTTCCATTGTGCTAATTCTATCCAATCAATCAATTCCCAGAAACTATTTCTACGGAATGCATCGTCGTTAACAGCATATGGAATCAGCATCATTCGCACAAATAACAATTTATGTAATGGGCATCGGGTTTCCTTCTTGGGAAATCGGCATCTCGCTGAAACAATGTTGATAAACCTCCTCTGAACGAATCCCCCAAGTATTTTAAAGTCGATTGAGTGATTTTTCATCCTTTTCCGCAATTTTTTTTTTTGCGATACTGCAACGATTTATCAGCAATTGATTACAAATGCATCGAGACAGACGTGACAAGTAGACCAGTTCTTTGATCACCATGCCTCCAAATGACCGATTCTTGTTATAGTTTTGAACCGGGGTCCCTTCCGCGGGACACGAAGGTTTTTCCGGTGCGAGACGGCTCATTCCCCTTCTTTTGAACGAAATTAACCTTTCCAGAAATCTTTACTTGTCTTGTCACGCCACAGAACAGAAAATGTTTCTCTAGGCAAAAGTTAAATGGTCCCAGTCCCAACTTACCCGCTAATTTTATTACGTTGATACACAAGGGATGGAAGGACATACGTTAATGTTGTTTATTTCTTTGCGGGATTAGGGAAATGAAATCTAGGGAAAAGAGGTCGAAGTTTGACGTGAAAGAAAAATCTTTAAAATTAGCGGCCGGTATAATCATTTATGAGATGATTGCATAACGTTTTCATTAAGGCGACTCTTCCTACAAGTGCTTTCTTTCCGAGTGCATTTCTGACGAAAAAGGTTGCCGCATGTGCCTACCTGTCCGTCCTTTTAGCATTTCTACTTTCTGCAAATTTGGTGAAAATCTTTACCGCATTAGCCCCATTGAAGAATCCACCCCGGCCGCATTTTGACACTAGGTACACGAGATCGTCACTTCACCGTATTCGACAACCGATTTCCCGCAGTGGCGTTAACCGAAGGACGCTCGGCTTTGAGGACAATAGTGATTCGTGAAGCGATATTTAATCAGATTCACCTAGTAACAGTGGCCGGGAATGGAATGGAATAACGTCCTTGCCTAGGCAACTTAGTAACATACAACTTAACTACGGACGGGAGAAAATGCCGACGAGCCGTGAAGCGGTGTAAATTTCATAACGATCGTGTGATTTTAAGACTCATGATATACACCATGACGATTAATTACCTTAGCAGTTGTGGTGATGCTTAATCACCGGGATATCATGTAATGTCATACCAGTCACAGCGAGGCGTTAATACTTAACATTGAACTTTGTCAAATTTGTGTAGTTGAAATCACCCTTATGACATCTGTTAATAAATTCATCCACACAGAGTACCAAATTAGTAAAATATCTCGGGTACGCAGCGATATGTAAACGGAGACAGTTTTTTTTTCAAAATCTCGGAATGGATGACAAACGTCCTCCATTAGCGAACATTTATGACAGTCATCACCTACCTCCTGCCGTGATAATGTCAAATTTTGCAATGCAACTACTGGTAATAAGAATGATTAAATTCGAGTCAACTAGTGTTACTTTCGAATAACGTTCCCCCATTGACACAACTGTCATTTACATATGAACACTAGAAACTAACACACACGAACGTGCACATAGACCTACGCAACCTTCAGTCGTCTACTTCATCGTGAGTGGATTGAATCCTCTTAACTCCTGATTGACTTTCGCTTCACATTGCAATGATCCCAGATTGGCCGGGGAAAAGACGACAATTTGTTTTCCTGTTCACTGGAATGCTTATTTCGTATCTTTTATGGTGATGTGCTAGGTACCAGACAGCTTAAAATTGTTAATCATCGTTCTTTTATTACTCGTGACGATAAAGTTGCTTCCGCATCGCTAAGAACCTCAAGGAATCAACAATGAACGGGGATGAAATATTTGATGGGTCCACATGTATTGATTAAGTAATGCAGAACGAAGTAGATACTGAGTAATTGAATTAACACAGGGGCTTCTTCGAGACAGAACCGAGAAATGATGTTCCGTGAACTGTCGACGGTGATAGAGTTCCACGAAAGAGAGGTCGTAGAGGAATGAACGGTTCCGGCTGTTAATGCCGCCCCTAGTCCCCCCAACCCCGCAAGCACTGGAAACCAGCCTGGATCCCTGATTACGATCCCAGGAAAAATCGTGTTCAAGTCTTTCCTACGCCAGATAGTATAATCTGTCATCACTATTGAACGCCGCATCACGCCCCGACGGCTTTTTCCCACGTTTTTTTATTTATTCACAGGAATGTTTTCCAGGTAAGGGCTATTCACTCTACCTTATCCGTCAATCACTATCCCGACCCTCGAAAGTTACAAGGAAAAGTCGACCATTGCTCTAATGAAAGATATTATTCCAACGGCATGGAGGTAAAAAACAAG
>NW_027286179.1:0-37168 GCF_022747635.1 Hetaerina americana | reverse complement strand
CGAGGGTACCGACGTCCGAAGCCGTTGGAGACGGAGCAAACTCGTCACGGCCGGGTCGCCACTGCGCGCCCTCGGCTACTACATTGTTTTTCCCGCCCGCTCACGGGGCTAAAGCATAATTCGGCGCCATCCTCGACTTTGTTGTACGTGAACTTTGACGTCCCATTCGCGTGCGTACAGTTCATTTCTTTTTCCCCTTCGGCCACCCCATGCAACCATTTCGAAGCCCACGCGGACGCGTCGTAAGGCGTGCGCTTAACGGGTGACTCCGTCTCCATTTGCGACTCGATAATCCTTTCCCACGGGCGCGGGAGGTGGGTGCGTCGCGACGCCCCCGAGTCGTCGAAAAATGCATAAACGTCCGCTTACGGGACAGGCACCGGGGAGGAACAGGAGGAAGGTTTGACAGGCGCCGAGTCAGGGGGAAGGCGTCCGAAGGGACCGTCTTCTCGGGGCCGCTTTCCGCGGCCGGCGCGCGGCCCACCGGGTCGCGAGCGCGTCCAATACCAGGTGAAGGATGGCCTCGAACGTACGTTACCTCGGATCTCGAGGAATCGACCCCGGTAGAAACGTGTGCAACGTTTATTCCCGGGTACGCCTTCGACAGGACGACAACCCGTATTTTGACGACCCGCTGCACACGAACTGGGCTCGCCAAACGCCTGGCGCCGCCACGGCCGACAGGGTGGAACCCTGACGGGCGCCGCGGCGCAAGGCGCCCTCGTTACGCGCCCCCGACACTCTCCGAAACGCGAAAGTCGGAGGAGGAGTGGAGTACAAACAATCCGAGAAGCGCACCGGAGGCGAGAGGAAGAGATCGTATTTTGCTCCGAAATGGTACGATAGCAAGGTGGACTTTCGTAAGAAATCCATGTCTTGGTAATTTTCTCTTTCTATCATCACGCAGCAGCCGATAACATGGCAGACGCAGCATCTGGAGCAGCGGCAGCCGCACCACCGGCAGCCCAGCCTTCGGGCACCGTCGCAGTAAAACCCCTGCCTTCTTCAGGAACCTCCGCGGCTTCCAAGAAGGCCAGCAAGGGCGGAGCAGCCAAGAAGGCTCGCGCAAAGCCGTCGCACCCGCCCACTTCCGAGATGGTTAACAACGCAGTCAAGGGCCTCAAGGAGCGCGGTGGCTCTTCCCTTCAAGCCATCAAGAAGTACATCGCAGCCAGCTACAAAGTGGACGCCGAGAGGCTCTCGCCTTTCATCAAGAAGTACCTCAAGGCGGCCGTCACCGCCGGAACTCTCGTCCAGACCAAGGGAAAGGGCGCCTCAGGTTCCTTCAAGCTGAGCCACAGCAAGAAGGCCGCACCCGCGGCAGCCAGCGGGACGACCAAGGCGAAAAAGGTCGTCAAGAAGACGGGAGTAAAGAAACCGAAAGCGGTCGGAGCCAAGAAGTCCTCCGAGAAGGCGTCCAGTGGCACCAAGAGGTCCGCGCCCAAGGAGCGAAGCAAGTCCGCGCCACCAGCCAAGAAGGCGAAGAAGGCGGCGGACAAGCCAAAGAAGAAGCCGGCGGCTGGGAAACCCGCCGCCAAGGCGGCAAAGTCCCCGTCGAAGGCGAAAAAGGCGGCCACCAAACCCAAGACCCCCAAGCCCAAGAAGACGCCCACCAAGGCCAAGCCCGCCGCCAAGAAACCTTCCGCCGCCCAGAAAAAGAAGTGAACCATCACTGCTTCGCCACCGGCGCACCTAGGACAGCAGACAGCGTCCAATCTCGGTCCTTTTTAGGACCATCATGTCTTCCAAAGATGCTTGCCACTCAATGCCCACGCCACTGAGCACGCCCAAAGTTAACATTTATCATGATTAATGCCATGCAAAAACAACGGTCCTATTTAAAATTGATGATGCGACATGGACGGACGAAAAAAAAAATTAAGAATAACATTCATAGAACGTGTAAAATGAACAACACGTCACGGAGTATTGTTTTCTTTTCGTTAAGCGCGTCAGGTAAGCATCGCACGAACTTTTATTTCATCTCATTTCATGCGTAGCCGTGCAAACGCACTTGCCATGCGCAAAGGAAATTTCATGTCGTCCATCATTCCAATGGATTTACATCGTCGTTAATTATTGTGCGATCGTGCTAAATTCAAACTTTTAAGTATGTACTGGTCCTGAAAAGGACCTTTGTTTTTCGGCCGAAAGTAGCTTTCTAAGCTCGCTCTCCGCGGATACGGCGGGCCAGCTGGATGTCCTTGGGCATGATGGTCACACGCTTAGCGTGGATGGCGCAGAGGTTGGTGTCCTCAAAGAGACCCACTAGGTAAGCCTCGCTGGCCTCCTGGAGAGCCATGACGGCGGAGCTCTGGAACCGAAGATCGGTCTTGAAGTCCTGGGCGATCTCACGCACCAGGCGCTGGAAGGGCAGCTTGCGGATGAGGAGCTCCGTGCTCTTCTGGTATCTCCTGATCTCACGAAGGGCCACGGTACCGGGGCGGTACCTGTGGGGCTTCTTGACGCCTCCCGTCGCCGGCGCGCTCTTGCGAGCGGCCTTGGTGGCCAGCTGCTTCCTCGGGGCCTTTCCTCCGGTGGACTTGCGGGCTGTCTGCTTCGTACGTGCCATTTCTGCGATCTGTAAAAAGCCGGGTCAACGCCGTCTTTTAAGCACTTCCGAGAATGGCGCCAGATAGTACGGGCGACGCTGATTGGTGGAGAGGTCGGGTACGTCATCGCCGCGGCGGCGACGTTTATAAATACCGGCGAAGGTGCATTTCAGGTCATCAGACAGCAGCCCTTACTACGAGCAGACTACAGAGATGACTGGACGCGGCAAGGGAGGAAAAGGCCTGGGAAAGGGAGGAGCCAAACGTCATCGCAAAGTTCTCCGCGATAACATCCAGGGCATCACCAAGCCGGCCATCCGCCGTCTCGCCCGCCGAGGTGGAGTGAAGCGTATCTCCGGACTCATCTACGAGGAGACGCGCGGTGTGCTCAAGGTGTTCCTTGAGAACGTTATTCGCGACGCCGTCACCTACACCGAACACGCCAAGAGGAAGACCGTCACAGCCATGGACGTCGTGTACGCACTCAAGCGACAGGGCCGCACTCTCTACGGGTTTGGCGGTTAGACACGACGCGACGGGATCGCCATCCGACACCCGGCGTACGTCGATAAAAAAGGTCCTTCTAAGGACCAATACAATGTTCAGAGATGGAGCCAATCCTTTGCCATAACGGAACGAAAAAATTATTCCCTATTCGCCATAGCGTGTGTGACGGCGATAAATAGTAAAGTAAGACCTGTTCGAACGCAAAAAAAAAATGGCGGTGATAATAGAGTTGAAATTGTATGAGCCTTTACCGACGTTAAAGACATTGTCAGCGAATCGGAATAAGCACGTGGCAACGGACTGGCGACAATGTATATCGCGCCGTTGCAACCGTACAGGAATAAGCACGGGGCAACAATGTACTTCGCGCCGTTGCAACCGTACATGAATAAGCACGTGGCAACAATGTATATCGCGCCGTTGCAACCGTACATGAATAAGCACGTGGCAACGGACTGGCGACAATGTGTATCGCGCCGTTGCAACCATACATGTTAACAAGAAATAACGTAGTTAAGCGGCAGATTGCAGGTGAAATTTTATGACAGACTATGAAATACATTGTAAACGAAGCAGTGTCACCTTCAATCATTCTTCGTTGCATTTCAGCACAAACGCTTTCACTTTTTATACGCTTTATTTCCCATCGTTTACCTTAGCCCAATTATAGCTCCACGTTTCATTCGCTATGCTTATTACGTTTATTGTTATTATTATTTTTTTCACATGACATTTATCGCGTACATCTCTCTAGTATGTTCTGGTCCTGAAAAGGACCTTTTATGCGCACAGCGTGATGCTTATGCCTTCTTCTCAGTCTTCTTGGGCAGGAGCACCGCCTGGATGTTCGGAAGGACACCTCCCTGAGCGATGGTAACGCCCGACAGGAGCTTATTCAACTCCTCGTCGTTGCGGATGGCCAACTGCAAGTGACGAGGGATGATTCTCGTCTTCTTGTTGTCCCTGGCAGCGTTACCGGCCAACTCGAGGACTTCCGCGGCCAGGTACTCCATGACGGCGGCCAAGTAGACTGGGGCACCGGCACCAACACGCTCGGCATAGTTCCCCTTGCGGAGCAGACGGTGGATACGACCGACCGGAAACTGAAGACCGGCCCTGCTGGAGCGGGACTTGGACTTCCCCTTCACTTTTCCTCCCTTTCCTCGTCCGGACATGGCTGAATGCTTCTTTATCTGGTAGTGCTGTCTAATCGCTGTCAGACTCCTGGGCGCATTTATATAGGCTGCCGCCGTCCTAGCGACGCCACATCATGCTTTTACGTGATTGGTCGTCGAGGAGATTCGGCTCACGGAACGGACCAGGGGTACATAAGCAGGCGACTGATGATCGGCGAAAATACTGAAATCGACCCCGTTCGCCGAACGTGATCACCATGCCACCCAAGACGAGCGGAAAGGCTGCGAAGAAAGCGGGCAAGGCCCAGAAGAACATCTCCAAGGGAGACAAGAAGAAGAAGCGCAGGAGGAAGGAGAGCTACGCAATCTACATCTACAAAGTGCTGAAGCAGGTGCACCCCGACACCGGAATCTCCAGCAAGGCCATGAGCATCATGAACAGCTTCGTCAACGATATTTTCGAGAGAATCGCCGCCGAAGCTTCTCGCCTGGCTCACTACAACAAGCGCTCCACCATCACCAGCCGGGAGGTGCAGACCGCCGTCAGGCTCTTGCTTCCCGGTGAGCTGGCCAAGCACGCCGTCTCCGAGGGGACCAAGGCCGTCACCAAGTACACCAGCTCAAAGTAAATTCCTCGACGGGATTGCTTTGATGCATCCTAACGGCCCTTCTAAGGGCCATGAAATAATCTTCAGTTTTCAAATACCCGACTGCGATGGGCAATCGTCAATACTCGGCCGCAAAGGACGTACATAAATAAACGTAAAAACCTGGAAAATTAGAGTCCCACGCTTTCCTCCGATTCACCAACTACTTACCTGGTGTGCACGCGCGCGGTTCACGAAAAAATAGAGTAAATGTAAAGGAGAAACTTATGACAATAAAAGATGGACGAATTTCTTACCTCCTATTCAATTATATTTTCTACTGCTATGCGTCTGCATTTGATGAAAATGACCGTCGAGATATTAAGGAAAAAATATTATATTCCCATGATTACTTCCCTTTCACCCAGTACTTTTCAAACCACTGACCTGCTATGCTCGTTTCTCAGACGTAAGCCTTGACTTACATGTCTCCCTCCGTCAAAAATAATATGGATTCACGGCGTCCGTCTCCCTCCGAAACTGGTACGCTTGTGGTCACGTTGCTCCTGCTTCACTTCCAGGGGCAGTAAATGACAGGTTCCCACATGCCCTTCCCACGCGGCCGTTTTTCCGCGAAGGCTAATTCCGCTTAACCTCCCGTCCCATCCGCTACGTCGTAAAACTCCTCGGGGGTTCAACGCGAGGAGGCAGGCAGGTAATGCGACCCGTCCTCGCCCCAAGTTTCTACGTTAACCAGAAAAGGGCTGTCGCAATGACCCACGTGGCATTCCGCACGAGGAAGAAATTTCTGTGGAAACCTCGCAAGCATAGAACGCAGCTGGGCAACAGCGTTCCTTGTACATTCACCAAGTCGTGACGAGCAGGCGTCGCAATAAACAAAATGGCGGGCAGTGAGCGCTTCCGTGGATTTTCCATTGTGCTAATTCTATCCAATCAATCAATTCCCAGAAACTATTTCTACGGAATGCATCGTCGTTAACAGCATATGGAATCAGCATCATTCGCACAAATAACAATTTATGTAATGGGCATCGGGTTTCCTTCTTGGGAAATCGGCATCTCGCTGAAACAATGTTGATAAACCTCCTCTGAACGAATCCCCCAAGTATTTTAAAGTCGATTGAGTGATTTTTCATCCTTTTCCGCAATTTTTTTTTTGCGATACTGCAACGATTTATCAGCAATTGATTACAAATGCATCGAGACAGACGTGACAAGTAGACCAGTTCTTTGATCACCATGCCTCCAAATGACCGATTCTTGTTATAGTTTTGAACCGGGGTCCCTTCCGCGGGACACGAAGGTTTTTCCGGTGCGAGACGGCTCATTCCCCTTCTTTTGAACGAAATTAACCTTTCCAGAAATCTTTACTTGTCTTGTCACGCCACAGAACAGAAAATGTTTCTCTAGGCAAAAGTTAAATGGTCCCAGTCCCAACTTACCCGCTAATTTTATTACGTTGATACACAAGGGATGGAAGGACATACGTTAATGTTGTTTATTTCTTTGCGGGATTAGGGAAATGAAATCTAGGGAAAAGAGGTCGAAGTTTGACGTGAAAGAAAAATCTTTAAAATTAGCGGCCGGTATAATCATTTATGAGATGATTGCATAACGTTTTCATTAAGGCGACTCTTCCTACAAGTGCTTTCTTTCCGAGTGCATTTCTGACGAAAAAGGTTGCCGCATGTGCCTACCTGTCCGTCCTTTTAGCATTTCTACTTTCTGCAAATTTGGTGAAAATCTTTACCGCATTAGCCCCATTGAAGAATCCACCCCGGCCGCATTTTGACACTAGGTACACGAGATCGTCACTTCACCGTATTCGACAACCGATTTCCCGCAGTGGCGTTAACCGAAGGACGCTCGGCTTTGAGGACAATAGTGATTCGTGAAGCGATATTTAATCAGATTCACCTAGTAACAGTGGCCGGGAATGGAATGGAATAACGTCCTTGCCTAGGCAACTTAGTAACATACAACTTAACTACGGACGGGAGAAAATGCCGACGAGCCGTGAAGCGGTGTAAATTTCATAACGATCGTGTGATTTTAAGACTCATGATATACACCATGACGATTAATTACCTTAGCAGTTGTGGTGATGCTTAATCACCGGGATATCATGTAATGTCATACCAGTCACAGCGAGGCGTTAATACTTAACATTGAACTTTGTCAAATTTGTGTAGTTGAAATCACCCTTATGACATCTGTTAATAAATTCATCCACACAGAGTACCAAATTAGTAAAATATCTCGGGTACGCAGCGATATGTAAACGGAGACAGTTTTTTTTTCAAAATCTCGGAATGGATGACAAACGTCCTCCATTAGCGAACATTTATGACAGTCATCACCTACCTCCTGCCGTGATAATGTCAAATTTTGCAATGCAACTACTGGTAATAAGAATGATTAAATTCGAGTCAACTAGTGTTACTTTCGAATAACGTTCCCCCATTGACACAACTGTCATTTACATATGAACACTAGAAACTAACACACACGAACGTGCACATAGACCTACGCAACCTTCAGTCGTCTACTTCATCGTGAGTGGATTGAATCCTCTTAACTCCTGATTGACTTTCGCTTCACATTGCAATGATCCCAGATTGGCCGGGGAAAAGACGACAATTTGTTTTCCTGTTCACTGGAATGCTTATTTCGTATCTTTTATGGTGATGTGCTAGGTACCAGACAGCTTAAAATTGTTAATCATCGTTCTTTTATTACTCGTGACGATAAAGTTGCTTCCGCATCGCTAAGAACCTCAAGGAATCAACAATGAACGGGGATGAAATATTTGATGGGTCCACATGTATTGATTAAGTAATGCAGAACGAAGTAGATACTGAGTAATTGAATTAACACAGGGGCTTCTTCGAGACAGAACCGAGAAATGATGTTCCGTGAACTGTCGACGGTGATAGAGTTCCACGAAAGAGAGGTCGTAGAGGAATGAACGGTTCCGGCTGTTAATGCCGCCCCTAGTCCCCCCAACCCCGCAAGCACTGGAAACCAGCCTGGATCCCTGATTACGATCCCAGGAAAAATCGTGTTCAAGTCTTTCCTACGCCAGATAGTATAATCTGTCATCACTATTGAACGCCGCATCACGCCCCGACGGCTTTTTCCCACGTTTTTTTTATTTATTCACAGGAATGTTTTCCAGGTAAGGGCTATTCACTCTACCTTATCCGTCAATCACTATCCCGACCCTCGAAAGTTACAAGGAAAAGTCGACCATTGCTCTAATGAAAGATATTATTCCAACGGCATGGAGGTAAAAAACAAGATCCATATGCTTGACACACATTATGTCGATTGGAAACAAGTGGAAACGATGTGAAATTAGGTTGGAAGCAACTGAAAAATATTGTGACACGAATACAAGCCGTCATAGCTCCGCAACTACGACGAAAGGGATGTGGATATTATTGAGTTAAACGCATCTGTCCTATTTGCTTATGGCGATTCCCATCGTAATGATCGCGCATACAATCCCGCGATGCGCCCTATTTTCGCCGTTTCCGTGAATAAGACGTACGGCGGGGGATGTGTACCGAGCGAAATTGCCGACACGAATTACGTACGCTTACGAGAGCCTGGTTTTCAAGGAGTCGCTTTCACGTTGACTACGTCCCCGAGGTATCCCATCACACAGGGTCATTTAACGTGACATACAGCGTGTGTGTGGGAGGGATTTTTTTTTAAGGTCGTAGGGGTGTATTCCGTAACTTGACGGCACCGTGGAGAAAAGCACATCCAACGCATCGCACAGATAAGGAAGGTTAATAAAAGAAATGTACGCGATAACAAGTCGACGGCAGACGACTCTCCTCTTCGAAAGACGTGCAAGGAAACTAGGGTAGACATCCGCGGAAACGTGGATGTGGCGCCGTTTCAACGACAATAAGAGTTTTCCCGTGATGAAGTATCATTTCGTTTCCGAAGACATGCCGGTTGCTACAAATTCATCATCCCGCAACGAGGTACCGACGTCCGAAGCCGTTGGAGACGGAGCAAACTCGTCACGGCCGGGTCGCCACTGCGCGCCCTCGGCTACTACATTGTTTTTCCCGCCCGCTCACGGGGCTAAAGCATAATTCGGCGCCATCCTCGACTTTGTTGTACGTGAACTTTGACGTCCCATTCGCGTGCGTACAGTTCATTTCTTTTTCCCCTTCGGCCACCCCATGCAACCATTTCGAAGCCCACGCGGACGCGTCGTAAGGCGTGCGCTTAACGGGTGACTCCGTCTCCATTTGCGACTCGATAATCCTTTCCCACGGGCGCGGGAGGTGGGTGCGTCGCGACGCCCCCGAGTCGTCGAAAAATGCATAAACGTCCGCTTACGGGACAGGCACCGGGGAGGAACAGGAGGAAGGTTTGACAGGCGCCGAGTCAGGGGGAAGGCGTCCGAAGGGACCGTCTTCTCGGGGCCGCTTTCCGCGGCCGGCGCGCGGCCCACCGGGTCGCGAGCGCGTCCAATACCAGGTGAAGGATGGCCTCGAACGTACGTTACCTCGGATCTCGAGGAATCGACCCCGGTAGAAACGTGTGCAACGTTTATTCCCGGGTACGCCTTCGACAGGACGACAACCCGTATTTTGACGACCCGCTGCACACGAACTGGGCTCGCCAAACGCCTGGCGCCGCCACGGCCGACAGGGTGGAACCCTGACGGGCGCCGCGGCGCAAGGCGCCCTCGTTACGCGCCCCCGACACTCTCCGAAACGCGAAAGTCGGAGGAGGAGTGGAGTACAAACAATCCGAGAAGCGCACCGGAGGCGAGAGGAAGAGATCGTATTTTGCTCCGAAATGGTACGATAGCAAGGTGGACTTTCGTAAGAAATCCATGTCTTGGTAATTTTCTCTTTCTATCATCACGCAGCAGCCGATAACATGGCAGACGCAGCATCTGGAGCAGCGGCAGCCGCACCACCGGCAGCCCAGCCTTCGGGCACCGTCGCAGTAAAACCCCTGCCTTCTTCAGGAACCTCCGCGGCTTCCAAGAAGGCCAGCAAGGGCGGAGCAGCCAAGAAGGCTCGCGCAAAGCCGTCGCACCCGCCCACTTCCGAGATGGTTAACAACGCAGTCAAGGGCCTCAAGGAGCGCGGTGGCTCTTCCCTTCAAGCCATCAAGAAGTACATCGCAGCCAGCTACAAAGTGGACGCCGAGAGGCTCTCGCCTTTCATCAAGAAGTACCTCAAGGCGGCCGTCACCGCCGGAACTCTCGTCCAGACCAAGGGAAAGGGCGCCTCAGGTTCCTTCAAGCTGAGCCACAGCAAGAAGGCCGCACCCGCGGCAGCCAGCGGGACGACCAAGGCGAAAAAGGTCGTCAAGAAGACGGGAGTAAAGAAACCGAAAGCGGTCGGAGCCAAGAAGTCCTCCGAGAAGGCGTCCAGTGGCACCAAGAGGTCCGCGCCCAAGGAGCGAAGCAAGTCCGCGCCACCAGCCAAGAAGGCGAAGAAGGCGGCGGACAAGCCAAAGAAGAAGCCGGCGGCTGGGAAACCCGCCGCCAAGGCGGCAAAGTCCCCGTCGAAGGCGAAAAAGGCGGCCACCAAACCCAAGACCCCCAAGCCCAAGAAGACGCCCACCAAGGCCAAGCCCGCCGCCAAGAAACCTTCCGCCGCCCAGAAAAAGAAGTGAACCATCACTGCTTCGCCACCGGCGCACCTAGGACAGCAGACAGCGTCCAATCTCGGTCCTTTTTAGGACCATCATGTCTTCCAAAGATGCTTGCCACTCAATGCCCACGCCACTGAGCACGCCCAAAGTTAACATTTATCATGATTAATGCCATGCAAAAACAACGGTCCTATTTAAAATTGATGATGCGACATGGACGGACGAAAAAAAAAATTAAGAATAACATTCATAGAACGTGTAAAATGAACAACACGTCACGGAGTATTGTTTTCTTTTCGTTAAGCGCGTCAGGTAAGCATCGCACGAACTTTTATTTCATCTCATTTCATGCGTAGCCGTGCAAACGCACTTGCCATGCGCAAAGGAAATTTCATGTCGTCCATCATTCCAATGGATTTACATCGTCGTTAATTATTGTGCGATCGTGCTAAATTCAAACTTTTAAGTATGTACTGGTCCTGAAAAGGACCTTTGTTTTTCGGCCGAAAGTAGCTTTCTAAGCTCGCTCTCCGCGGATACGGCGGGCCAGCTGGATGTCCTTGGGCATGATGGTCACACGCTTAGCGTGGATGGCGCAGAGGTTGGTGTCCTCAAAGAGACCCACTAGGTAAGCCTCGCTGGCCTCCTGGAGAGCCATGACGGCGGAGCTCTGGAACCGAAGATCGGTCTTGAAGTCCTGGGCGATCTCACGCACCAGGCGCTGGAAGGGCAGCTTGCGGATGAGGAGCTCCGTGCTCTTCTGGTATCTCCTGATCTCACGAAGGGCCACGGTACCGGGGCGGTACCTGTGGGGCTTCTTGACGCCTCCCGTCGCCGGCGCGCTCTTGCGAGCGGCCTTGGTGGCCAGCTGCTTCCTCGGGGCCTTTCCTCCGGTGGACTTGCGGGCTGTCTGCTTCGTACGTGCCATTTCTGCGATCTGTAAAAAGCCGGGTCAACGCCGTCTTTTAAGCACTTCCGAGAATGGCGCCAGATAGTACGGGCGACGCTGATTGGTGGAGAGGTCGGGTACGTCATCGCCGCGGCGGCGACGTTTATAAATACCGGCGAAGGTGCATTTCAGGTCATCAGACAGCAGCCCTTACTACGAGCAGACTACAGAGATGACTGGACGCGGCAAGGGAGGAAAAGGCCTGGGAAAGGGAGGAGCCAAACGTCATCGCAAAGTTCTCCGCGATAACATCCAGGGCATCACCAAGCCGGCCATCCGCCGTCTCGCCCGCCGAGGTGGAGTGAAGCGTATCTCCGGACTCATCTACGAGGAGACGCGCGGTGTGCTCAAGGTGTTCCTTGAGAACGTTATTCGCGACGCCGTCACCTACACCGAACACGCCAAGAGGAAGACCGTCACAGCCATGGACGTCGTGTACGCACTCAAGCGACAGGGCCGCACTCTCTACGGGTTTGGCGGTTAGACACGACGCGACGGGATCGCCATCCGACACCCGGCGTACGTCGATAAAAAAGGTCCTTCTAAGGACCAATACAATGTTCAGAGATGGAGCCAATCCTTTGCCATAACGGAACGAAAAATTATTCCCTATTCGCCATAGCGTGTGTGACGGCGATAAATAGTAAAGTAAGACCTGTTCGAACGCAAAAAAAAAATGGCGGTGATAATAGAGTTGAAATTGTATGAGCCTTTACCGACGTTAAAGACATTGTCAGCGAATCGGAATAAGCACGTGGCAACGGACTGGCGACAATGTATATCGCGCCGTTGCAACCGTACAGGAATAAGCACGGGGCAACAATGTACTTCGCGCCGTTGCAACCGTACATGAATAAGCACGTGGCAACAATGTATATCGCGCCGTTGCAACCGTACATGAATAAGCACGTGGCAACGGACTGGCGACAATGTGTATCGCGCCGTTGCAACCATACATGTTAACAAGAAATAACGTAGTTAAGCGGCAGATTGCAGGTGAAATTTTATGACAGACTATGAAATACATTGTAAACGAAGCAGTGTCACCTTCAATCATTCTTCGTTGCATTTCAGCACAAACGCTTTCACTTTTTATACGCTTTATTTCCCATCGTTTACCTTAGCCCAATTATAGCTCCACGTTTCATTCGCTATGCTTATTACGTTTATTGTTATTATTATTTTTTTCACATGACATTTATCGCGTACATCTCTCTAGTATGTTCTGGTCCTGAAAAGGACCTTTTATGCGCACAGCGTGATGCTTATGCCTTCTTCTCAGTCTTCTTGGGCAGGAGCACCGCCTGGATGTTCGGAAGGACACCTCCCTGAGCGATGGTAACGCCCGACAGGAGCTTATTCAACTCCTCGTCGTTGCGGATGGCCAACTGCAAGTGACGAGGGATGATTCTCGTCTTCTTGTTGTCCCTGGCAGCGTTACCGGCCAACTCGAGGACTTCCGCGGCCAGGTACTCCATGACGGCGGCCAAGTAGACTGGGGCACCGGCACCAACACGCTCGGCATAGTTCCCCTTGCGGAGCAGACGGTGGATACGACCGACCGGAAACTGAAGACCGGCCCTGCTGGAGCGGGACTTGGACTTCCCCTTCACTTTTCCTCCCTTTCCTCGTCCGGACATGGCTGAATGCTTCTTTATCTGGTAGTGCTGTCTAATCGCTGTCAGACTCCTGGGCGCATTTATATAGGCTGCCGCCGTCCTAGCGACGCCACATCATGCTTTTACGTGATTGGTCGTCGAGGAGATTCGGCTCACGGAACGGACCAGGGGTACATAAGCAGGCGACTGATGATCGGCGAAAATACTGAAATCGACCCCGTTCGCCGAACGTGATCACCATGCCACCCAAGACGAGCGGAAAGGCTGCGAAGAAAGCGGGCAAGGCCCAGAAGAACATCTCCAAGGGAGACAAGAAGAAGAAGCGCAGGAGGAAGGAGAGCTACGCAATCTACATCTACAAAGTGCTGAAGCAGGTGCACCCCGACACCGGAATCTCCAGCAAGGCCATGAGCATCATGAACAGCTTCGTCAACGATATTTTCGAGAGAATCGCCGCCGAAGCTTCTCGCCTGGCTCACTACAACAAGCGCTCCACCATCACCAGCCGGGAGGTGCAGACCGCCGTCAGGCTCTTGCTTCCCGGTGAGCTGGCCAAGCACGCCGTCTCCGAGGGGACCAAGGCCGTCACCAAGTACACCAGCTCAAAGTAAATTCCTCGACGGGATTGCTTTGATGCATCCTAACGGCCCTTCTAAGGGCCATGAAATAATCTTCAGTTTTCAAATACCCGACTGCGATGGGCAATCGTCAATACTCGGCCGCAAAGGACGTACATAAATAAACGTAAAAACCTGGAAAATTAGAGTCCCACGCTTTCCTCCGATTCACCAACTACTTACCTGGTGTGCACGCGCGCGGTTCACGAAAAAATAGAGTAAATGTAAAGGAGAAACTTATGACAATAAAAGATGGACGAATTTCTTACCTCCTATTCAATTATATTTTCTACTGCTATGCGTCTGCATTTGATGAAAATGACCGTCGAGATATTAAGGAAAAAATATTATATTCCCATGATTACTTCCCTTTCACCCAGTACTTTTCAAACCACTGACCTGCTATGCTCGTTTCTCAGACGTAAGCCTTGACTTACATGTCTCCCTCCGTCAAAAATAATATGGATTCACGGCGTCCGTCTCCCTCCGAAACTGGTACGCTTGTGGTCACGTTGCTCCTGCTTCACTTCCAGGGGCAGTAAATGACAGGTTCCCACATGCCCTTCCCACGCGGCCGTTTTTCCGCGAAGGCTAATTCCGCTTAACCTCCCGTCCCATCCGCTACGTCGTAAAACTCCTCGGGGGTTCAACGCGAGGAGGCAGGCAGGTAATGCGACCCGTCCTCGCCCCAAGTTTCTACGTTAACCAGAAAAGGGCTGTCGCAATGACCCACGTGGCATTCCGCACGAGGAAGAAATTTCTGTGGAAACCTCGCAAGCATAGAACGCAGCTGGGCAACAGCGTTCCTTGTACATTCACCAAGTCGTGACGAGCAGGCGTCGCAATAAACAAAATGGCGGGCAGTGAGCGCTTCCGTGGATTTTCCATTGTGCTAATTCTATCCAATCAATCAATTCCCAGAAACTATTTCTACGGAATGCATCGTCGTTAACAGCATATGGAATCAGCATCATTCGCACAAATAACAATTTATGTAATGGGCATCGGGTTTCCTTCTTGGGAAATCGGCATCTCGCTGAAACAATGTTGATAAACCTCCTCTGAACGAATCCCCCAAGTATTTTAAAGTCGATTGAGTGATTTTTCATCCTTTTCCGCAATTTTTTTTTTGCGATACTGCAACGATTTATCAGCAATTGATTACAAATGCATCGAGACAGACGTGACAAGTAGACCAGTTCTTTGATCACCATGCCTCCAAATGACCGATTCTTGTTATAGTTTTGAACCGGGGTCCCTTCCGCGGGACACGAAGGTTTTTCCGGTGCGAGACGGCTCATTCCCCTTCTTTTGAACGAAATTAACCTTTCCAGAAATCTTTACTTGTCTTGTCACGCCACAGAACAGAAAATGTTTCTCTAGGCAAAAGTTAAATGGTCCCAGTCCCAACTTACCCGCTAATTTTATTACGTTGATACACAAGGGATGGAAGGACATACGTTAATGTTGTTTATTTCTTTGCGGGATTAGGGAAATGAAATCTAGGGAAAAGAGGTCGAAGTTTGACGTGAAAGAAAAATCTTTAAAATTAGCGGCCGGTATAATCATTTATGAGATGATTGCATAACGTTTTCATTAAGGCGACTCTTCCTACAAGTGCTTTCTTTCCGAGTGCATTTCTGACGAAAAAGGTTGCCGCATGTGCCTACCTGTCCGTCCTTTTAGCATTTCTACTTTCTGCAAATTTGGTGAAAATCTTTACCGCATTAGCCCCATTGAAGAATCCACCCCGGCCGCATTTTGACACTAGGTACACGAGATCGTCACTTCACCGTATTCGACAACCGATTTCCCGCAGTGGCGTTAACCGAAGGACGCTCGGCTTTGAGGACAATAGTGATTCGTGAAGCGATATTTAATCAGATTCACCTAGTAACAGTGGCCGGGAATGGAATGGAATAACGTCCTTGCCTAGGCAACTTAGTAACATACAACTTAACTACGGACGGGAGAAAATGCCGACGAGCCGTGAAGCGGTGTAAATTTCATAACGATCGTGTGATTTTAAGACTCATGATATACACCATGACGATTAATTACCTTAGCAGTTGTGGTGATGCTTAATCACCGGGATATCATGTAATGTCATACCAGTCACAGCGAGGCGTTAATACTTAACATTGAACTTTGTCAAATTTGTGTAGTTGAAATCACCCTTATGACATCTGTTAATAAATTCATCCACACAGAGTACCAAATTAGTAAAATATCTCGGGTACGCAGCGATATGTAAACGGAGACAGTTTTTTTTTCAAAATCTCGGAATGGATGACAAACGTCCTCCATTAGCGAACATTTATGACAGTCATCACCTACCTCCTGCCGTGATAATGTCAAATTTTGCAATGCAACTACTGGTAATAAGAATGATTAAATTCGAGTCAACTAGTGTTACTTTCGAATAACGTTCCCCCATTGACACAACTGTCATTTACATATGAACACTAGAAACTAACACACACGAACGTGCACATAGACCTACGCAACCTTCAGTCGTCTACTTCATCGTGAGTGGATTGAATCCTCTTAACTCCTGATTGACTTTCGCTTCACATTGCAATGATCCCAGATTGGCCGGGGAAAAGACGACAATTTGTTTTCCTGTTCACTGGAATGCTTATTTCGTATCTTTTATGGTGATGTGCTAGGTACCAGACAGCTTAAAATTGTTAATCATCGTTCTTTTATTACTCGTGACGATAAAGTTGCTTCCGCATCGCTAAGAACCTCAAGGAATCAACAATGAACGGGGATGAAATATTTGATGGGTCCACATGTATTGATTAAGTAATGCAGAACGAAGTAGATACTGAGTAATTGAATTAACACAGGGGCTTCTTCGAGACAGAACCGAGAAATGATGTTCCGTGAACTGTCGACGGTGATAGAGTTCCACGAAAGAGAGGTCGTAGAGGAATGAACGGTTCCGGCTGTTAATGCCGCCCCTAGTCCCCCCAACCCCGCAAGCACTGGAAACCAGCCTGGATCCCTGATTACGATCCCAGGAAAAATCGTGTTCAAGTCTTTCCTACGCCAGATAGTATAATCTGTCATCACTATTGAACGCCGCATCACGCCCCGACGGCTTTTTCCCACGTTTTTTTTATTTATTCACAGGAATGTTTTCCAGGTAAGGGCTATTCACTCTACCTTATCCGTCAATCACTATCCCGACCCTCGAAAGTTACAAGGAAAAGTCGACCATTGCTCTAATGAAAGATATTATTCCAACGGCATGGAGGTAAAAAACAAGATCCATATGCTTGACACACATTATGTCGATTGGAAACAAGTGGAAACGATGTGAAATTAGGTTGGAAGCAACTGAAAAATATTGTGACACGAATACAAGCCGTCATAGCTCCGCAACTACGACGAAAGGGATGTGGATATTATTGAGTTAAACGCATCTGTCCTATTTGCTTATGGCGATTCCCATCGTAATGATCGCGCATACAATCCCGCGATGCGCCCTATTTTCGCCGTTTCCGTGAATAAGACGTACGGCGGGGGATGTGTACCGAGCGAAATTGCCGACACGAATTACGTACGCTTACGAGAGCCTGGTTTTCAAGGAGTCGCTTTCACGTTGACTACGTCCCCGAGGTATCCCATCACACAGGGTCATTTAACGTGACATACAGCGTGTGTGTGGGAGGGATTTTTTTTTAAGGTCGTAGGGGTGTATTCCGTAACTTGACGGCACCGTGGAGAAAAGCACATCCAACGCATCGCACAGATAAGGAAGGTTAATAAAAGAAATGTACGCGATAACAAGTCGACGGCAGACGACTCTCCTCTTCGAAAGACGTGCAAGGAAACTAGGGTAGACATCCGCGGAAACGTGGATGTGGCGCCGTTTCAACGACAATAAGAGTTTTCCCGTGATGAAGTATCATTTCGTTTCCGAAGACATGCCGGTTGCTACAAATTCATCATCCCGCAACGAGGTACCGACGTCCGAAGCCGTTGGAGACGGAGCAAACTCGTCACGGCCGGGTCGCCACTGCGCGCCCTCGGCTACTACATTGTTTTTCCCGCCCGCTCACGGGGCTAAAGCATAATTCGGCGCCATCCTCGACTTTGTTGTACGTGAACTTTGACGTCCCATTCGCGTGCGTACAGTTCATTTCTTTTTCCCCTTCGGCCACCCCATGCAACCATTTCGAAGCCCACGCGGACGCGTCGTAAGGCGTGCGCTTAACGGGTGACTCCGTCTCCATTTGCGACTCGATAATCCTTTCCCACGGGCGCGGGAGGTGGGTGCGTCGCGACGCCCCCGAGTCGTCGAAAAATGCATAAACGTCCGCTTACGGGACAGGCACCGGGGAGGAACAGGAGGAAGGTTTGACAGGCGCCGAGTCAGGGGGAAGGCGTCCGAAGGGACCGTCTTCTCGGGGCCGCTTTCCGCGGCCGGCGCGCGGCCCACCGGGTCGCGAGCGCGTCCAATACCAGGTGAAGGATGGCCTCGAACGTACGTTACCTCGGATCTCGAGGAATCGACCCCGGTAGAAACGTGTGCAACGTTTATTCCCGGGTACGCCTTCGACAGGACGACAACCCGTATTTTGACGACCCGCTGCACACGAACTGGGCTCGCCAAACGCCTGGCGCCGCCACGGCCGACAGGGTGGAACCCTGACGGGCGCCGCGGCGCAAGGCGCCCTCGTTACGCGCCCCCGACACTCTCCGAAACGCGAAAGTCGGAGGAGGAGTGGAGTACAAACAATCCGAGAAGCGCACCGGAGGCGAGAGGAAGAGATCGTATTTTGCTCCGAAATGGTACGATAGCAAGGTGGACTTTCGTAAGAAATCCATGTCTTGGTAATTTTTTGGCTGTGCGCTTATCCGGCCTGTGATTTCTTCCTGATCTGCGTATCAACACAACATTTACCAACATTAATAAAGGACCGCTACACGCCACTCATCAATCCACTGACTGCAACACACCGTCAGCAGTGGATAGGAGCTCAGCTCTCTCCTCTTCTGCCATGGCGACTACCGCGTCGCCTGGTGCCTCCCGTCCCGGCTCGCCGGTCGATAACGACGGCTTCGTCTTCCCGAAGAGGACAATTAAAGTACTCGCCCCCATTTTTAAGGAGACGCCGACTGCACCATCTAGGCCCGGCGTTCGTCGGCCATTTACGCCTCTGAGCGATGCCGCTCTAAAACGTGCGCGCACGTCGGCCGAAGCATTCGTGCCCGTGCCGACGAGCAACTCGTTTTCGGCTCTCGCCCCCGCGACCGATTCATCCGAACCGGTCGCCATGGCAACGGACTCTCCTCCTGAGCAGGGTTCGTCCGACGCTTGTGCTCCACCACGCCCTAGTCGCGGCGCTCGACCTCCTCCGCTCATCGTTTACGATGTCGAGGACGTACAAGCGTTTCGCGAAATGATCCGGTCCTCGGTCGCGGATCAATCCTTCACCGTGGCGTACGGTGAATCATCTGCCCGGGTCCAGACCAGGACCATGGAGGATTTCCGGACGCTACGAGCTGCCCTTTCTGCTGCCGACGCGCAGATGTCCACCTGGGGCGTAGGAGAGGAGAAGACGACATCCTTTACGTTCCGTGGACTGTCCTCTCGCCATCGGGTCGAGGATCTTCTTGAAGATCTAAGATCCATGGATATCAACGCGCGACGAGGACGACAGCTGACCGCCGAAGGGAAACCTATCGGCGTTTTTGTTGTCGCCATCGCCACCTCTGCAGCCTGGCCCATCTCCTCCATCAAGGCGATCCGGAGCGTGGGCAATTGCATCGTCTCCGTACGCCTCTACGTGTACCGGGACCCGCAGCTCTGCCACCGTTGCTCCCGCTTCGGCCACGGCAGCTTCTTTTGTTCGGCCTCTCCACGTTGCCCGCGCTGCTCGGAAGGCCACTGCCTTCAGGACTGTCCGCGGACAGGCGCCGAGAAGTGCCCGAGCTGCGGCGGCGAGCACACGGCCTTTTCTCCACTTTGCGAAAAGTGGAGGATGGAGAAGGAGCGCCGCGAGGAAAAGCCCTCGAGAAAACGCCGCGGACGCCGCGGAAAAGGAGCCGCCAATCAAGCTGGCGGGAAGGCCGCACCACCTGCTGCCGCACCCAACGCGTCGGCGAAGAAGGTTCCTTCCTTGGGGACGACCAACGCCTGGCGAGGAGGAGACGCGTCTCGCGGCCCGGCACCACAACGTCCTGCACCACGTCCGCGCCTCGGCGTGAATTTCCCGGTGCTGCCAACTCCATCCACGACCACCACTGAGACGGCCGAATCGCTCCGCATCCCACTGCGCGAGCGCCGCCGTCTCCAAGCGTCGGCGACCCAGCAGCCGTCGGTCCTTTCGGGGGCCACGCCGGACTCTGTCGCTGCCGCCGACGGTGATGCCCTTCTCAGCGTTCTGGGAACGCTGGCCACCATCTCGGCTGCTCTGCAGTCCCAGCTCCAGGTGCTCTCGGCGACGCTGCAGCAGCTGCCTTCTCTCCTTGCGGCCCGACATGGATAATTCCTTGCCGAAACGCCGGAACATCGTCATCGCGTCGTGGAACGTGGGCGGCGCGACGGCAAGGAAGACGCCGGAGCTCCTCGCATTTCTGTCTCGGCAGAGATGTGAGGTCGCTCTACTGCAGGAGACGTTCCTGGGCCCAGGGGATCGGTGGACTGTTCCAGGCTTCCGCGTGTTTCGCGACGACCGGTCGCGCCGCGGAGGAGGAACGGCGATCCTGGTCGCGGAGCACCTGCGTGCACAGCGTTTCCCGCTACGGCCGTTTCTTTCAACGGAAGCCACTGCCATAGACCTGGAGTGCGGCGAGGGACCTCTTCGTCTTGCTTCGGTCTACATATCACCTCAGGCGATGCTTCGCACAGATGAACTCGCGTCGATCTTCGCGGAATCTACTTCTGCGATCGTCGCGGGGGACTTCAACGCGAAGCATCCGGACTGGCATTCTCGGGTTGCCAACGCCCGGGGATATCGCCTGCGGCAGTGGACTTCGGCCGAGCGGCTCTCCGTCATCGGTCCTCGAACGCCGTCTCATTTCGCGACCTGCGGAACGAGCGACGTCTTGGACATCGCTGTGTACGCCGGGCTGCATTCAGCGCTCTCCGCGAGAGCGCTTTTTGCACTTGACAGTGACCACCTGCCGGTTCTTCTTCACTTCGGACGACGCCCCAAGGAAGCTGAGACGCGAAAAACCTTGAACTACGCCGCAGCGGACTGGGATTCTCTCCGGCGCAGGATTACGGACGGAATCACGGCCACTTCGCTGCCTCCGGCTCTTGGTTCTCCCGATGAAATCGACCGTCAGGTTGATTTTATCACGGAAACCGTGCAGTCGGCGGTAGCGGCTTCGATTCCCGTAACCTGCCGTCGCTCCTGGAACCACCTGGCGCTTCCGCGATCCATCCGCGAGGACATCCGGGAGAAAAATCGCCTGCGGCGCCGCTTTCAAAGCACCCGCTGCCCGTCCGACAAGGCCCAGCTGAACGCCGCCCAGCGCCGTATTCGCACCGACATCCTGGCCCTGAGAACCGCCTCCTGGGAGAAAAAGGTTTCCTCTCTCTCTCCAGAAGACGGCTCGATGTGGAGAATGGCAAGGTCCCTCCGCGGGGAGTCCCGGGAGGAAGCCCCGCTGATTGCTGCCAACGGATTTCTGCGCTCGCCGGAGGAGAAAGCTTCGGGGATGGCGGTCCATTTGGAGGACGTCTTTTCTCCTTCCGAAGGTGATATGGACCAGCCCGATCCGCTGACTTCCCGTGTCATCCCGCCGAGAACGCCGCACCACTCCCGAGACCGAGAAGAGCTGCCGCCGACCATCGTGGAGGAGGACCTTAGAGGGGCCATAAAGACTCTGAAGCCGCGGAAGGCACCGGGGCCGGACGGTATCTCGAATGCCGTAATCGCCCAGATGCCGATTTCCCTTGCCTCATTTATGTTATGCATATTCAATGCGTGTCTCGCCATCGGGTATTTCCCATCCCGGTGGAAAGAGGCGCGTGTTGTGTGCATTCCTAAGGAAGGGAAATCACCTTCGCCGGCGAATTATCGCCCAATCTCTTTGCTCGACGGCCTGGGAAAACTGTTCGAGCGGGTCCTTCTTCGTCAACTGATCGCCATCACCGAGGAGCTGAACATCCTACCTGAGCACCAATTCGGCTTCCGCAGCGAACATTCCACGACTCATCAGATCGCGCGCCTGCTGAATTACGTCACGGAAGGTTTCAACCGACGGCACTCCACCGTCGGCGCCTTCTTTGACATCAGCAAGGCGTTCGATCGGGTGTGGCATGACGGCTTGCTGTGGAAGCTTGATTGCTTCGGGTTTCCTCGCTGGTGGACGAACATCGCTGCATCATGGCTTCGCGGCAGGACGTTCCGGGTCAGCTGGGGCGACGCGCTCTCCGAGAAGAGGAGCATACGAGCGGGCGTTCCGCAGGGAAGTCTGCTCTCGCCGCTCCTCTTCAATATCTACTCTTCGGACATCCCCGGTGACTTCGGAACCAACGTCCTCGTCGCAACATACGCCGACGATTCAGCGATCTTGGCACGTTCTTCTCGGCAACATCTGGCAGCGCGATACCTGCAGCGGGCGGTCGACGCTCTCACGGCGTGGTTTTCCCTTTGGCGCTTTGGCGTCAACGAGAAGAAAACCCAGGCGATCGTCTTTTCCAAGGGACCGAAGGAGCCCGGCGAAATTCTCGTCGGACTCACGGAAGTTCATTGGAAGAGATCCGTTCTCTACCTGGGCGTACTTCTCGACAAGCGCCTCAACATGGTGAACCACGCCAAGCGGACATCCGGGATTGCGGCATCTCGGCGGCATCTCCTCGCGCCCATACTTGGCCATCCGTGCCTTCCTCTCCGCCGGCGGCTTCAACTTTTCGCGGCGGTGCTTCGCCCCAACCTCACGTACGCGGCGCCTGCGTGGTGCGGCGTTATGGGCAAGAAGGCGGAGAGAATCCTGTGCACCGCGGACAGGAAGAGTCTGCGGGCGACGCTGCGCCTTGGTTGGAAACCAGGGAACGAGGCGCTTTATGAAATCGGAAAATTACCACCACTGGATGCTGTCCTTCGTGAGCGGACGGCCATGTTCCGGGATCGAGCGGCATCATCATCCCACGGGGAAATCCGCAGCATCACTGATGCTGTGGTTCTCCCGTGGGATAAGCATCCACGTCCATGCGCGGGCACCGGCAACGAGGAAGACCAGCCGCCGGCGAAACGCAGAAAGTCCAGCGGCCATTTCGGAGCCACATGCTCCGAAATGGTACGACAGTGACGGGGTCCTTCGGGAACTTCATCCTTTCGGCCTTTTCGGGCATTTATGCTTTGAAAAGGTTCGATATTGACGGAGTCCCTTAGGATTCCGGGCGTTTCGCCGAGTGCATCACCGCTGAAGAGCAGAAATGCTGGGCAGCGGAAGGAGCCGGCATGGAGAAAGCCGGTGAAACATCGTGGTTGGTAATTTTCTCTTTCTATCATCACGCAGCAGCCGATAACATGGCAGACGCAGCATCTGGAGCAGCGGCAGCCGCACCACCGGCAGCCCAGCCTTCGGGCACCGTCGCAGTAAAACCCCTGCCTTCTTCAGGAACCTCCGCGGCTTCCAAGAAGGCCAGCAAGGGCGGAGCAGCCAAGAAGGCTCGCGCAAAGCCGTCGCACCCGCCCACTTCCGAGATGGTTAACAACGCAGTCAAGGGCCTCAAGGAGCGCGGTGGCTCTTCCCTTCAAGCCATCAAGAAGTACATCGCAGCCAGCTACAAAGTGGACGCCGAGAGGCTCTCGCCTTTCATCAAGAAGTACCTCAAGGCGGCCGTCACCGCCGGAACTCTCGTCCAGACCAAGGGAAAGGGCGCCTCAGGTTCCTTCAAGCTGAGCCACAGCAAGAAGGCCGCACCCGCGGCAGCCAGCGGGACGACCAAGGCGAAAAAGGTCGTCAAGAAGACGGGAGTAAAGAAACCGAAAGCGGTCGGAGCCAAGAAGTCCTCCGAGAAGGCG
This sequence comes from Hetaerina americana, assembly GCF_022747635.1. Lineage (NCBI taxonomy): Eukaryota > Metazoa > Arthropoda > Insecta > Odonata > Calopterygidae > Hetaerina > Hetaerina americana. Next base: position 13,548 of record NW_027286179.1, on the reverse strand, counting down.
TCCAGTGGCACCAAGAGGTCCGCGCCCAAGGAGCGAAGCAAGTCCGCGCCACCAGCCAAGAAGGCGAAGAAGGCGGCGGACAAGCCAAAGAAGAAGCCGGCGGCTGGGAAACCCGCCGCCAAGGCGGCAAAGTCCCCGTCGAAGGCGAAAAAGGCGGCCACCAAACCCAAGACCCCCAAGCCCAAGAAGACGCCCACCAAGGCCAAGCCCGCCGCCAAGAAACCTTCCGCCGCCCAGAAAAAGAAGTGAACCATCACTGCTTCGCCACCGGCGCACCTAGGACAGCAGACAGCGTCCAATCTCGGTCCTTTTTAGGACCATCATGTCTTCCAAAGATGCTTGCCACTCAATGCCCACGCCACTGAGCACGCCCAAAGTTAACATTTATCATGATTAATGCCATGCAAAAACAACGGTCCTATTTAAAATTGATGATGCGACATGGACGGACGAAAAAAAAAATTAAGAATAACATTCATAGAACGTGTAAAATGAACAACACGTCACGGAGTATTGTTTTCTTTTCGTTAAGCGCGTCAGGTAAGCATCGCACGAACTTTTATTTCATCTCATTTCATGCGTAGCCGTGCAAACGCACTTGCCATGCGCAAAGGAAATTTCATGTCGTCCATCATTCCAATGGATTTACATCGTCGTTAATTATTGTGCGATCGTGCTAAATTCAAACTTTTAAGTATGTACTGGTCCTGAAAAGGACCTTTGTTTTTCGGCCGAAAGTAGCTTTCTAAGCTCGCTCTCCGCGGATACGGCGGGCCAGCTGGATGTCCTTGGGCATGATGGTCACACGCTTAGCGTGGATGGCGCAGAGGTTGGTGTCCTCAAAGAGACCCACTAGGTAAGCCTCGCTGGCCTCCTGGAGAGCCATGACGGCGGAGCTCTGGAACCGAAGATCGGTCTTGAAGTCCTGGGCGATCTCACGCACCAGGCGCTGGAAGGGCAGCTTGCGGATGAGGAGCTCCGTGCTCTTCTGGTATCTCCTGATCTCACGAAGGGCCACGGTACCGGGGCGGTACCTGTGGGGCTTCTTGACGCCTCCCGTCGCCGGCGCGCTCTTGCGAGCGGCCTTGGTGGCCAGCTGCTTCCTCGGGGCCTTTCCTCCGGTGGACTTGCGGGCTGTCTGCTTCGTACGTGCCATTTCTGCGATCTGTAAAAAGCCGGGTCAACGCCGTCTTTTAAGCACTTCCGAGAATGGCGCCAGATAGTACGGGCGACGCTGATTGGTGGAGAGGTCGGGTACGTCATCGCCGCGGCGGCGACGTTTATAAATACCGGCGAAGGTGCATTTCAGGTCATCAGACAGCAGCCCTTACTACGAGCAGACTACAGAGATGACTGGACGCGGCAAGGGAGGAAAAGGCCTGGGAAAGGGAGGAGCCAAACGTCATCGCAAAGTTCTCCGCGATAACATCCAGGGCATCACCAAGCCGGCCATCCGCCGTCTCGCCCGCCGAGGTGGAGTGAAGCGTATCTCCGGACTCATCTACGAGGAGACGCGCGGTGTGCTCAAGGTGTTCCTTGAGAACGTTATTCGCGACGCCGTCACCTACACCGAACACGCCAAGAGGAAGACCGTCACAGCCATGGACGTCGTGTACGCACTCAAGCGACAGGGCCGCACTCTCTACGGGTTTGGCGGTTAGACACGACGCGACGGGATCGCCATCCGACACCCGGCGTACGTCGATAAAAAAGGTCCTTCTAAGGACCAATACAATGTTCAGAGATGGAGCCAATCCTTTGCCATAACGGAACGAAAAATTATTCCCTATTCGCCATAGCGTGTGTGACGGCGATAAATAGTAAAGTAAGACCTGTTCGAACGCAAAAAAAAAATGGCGGTGATAATAGAGTTGAAATTGTATGAGCCTTTACCGACGTTAAAGACATTGTCAGCGAATCGGAATAAGCACGTGGCAACGGACTGGCGACAATGTATATCGCGCCGTTGCAACCGTACAGGAATAAGCACGGGGCAACAATGTACTTCGCGCCGTTGCAACCGTACATGAATAAGCACGTGGCAACAATGTATATCGCGCCGTTGCAACCGTACATGAATAAGCACGTGGCAACGGACTGGCGACAATGTGTATCGCGCCGTTGCAACCATACATGTTAACAAGAAATAACGTAGTTAAGCGGCAGATTGCAGGTGAAATTTTATGACAGACTATGAAATACATTGTAAACGAAGCAGTGTCACCTTCAATCATTCTTCGTTGCATTTCAGCACAAACGCTTTCACTTTTTATACGCTTTATTTCCCATCGTTTACCTTAGCCCAATTATAGCTCCACGTTTCATTCGCTATGCTTATTACGTTTATTGTTATTATTATTTTTTTCACATGACATTTATCGCGTACATCTCTCTAGTATGTTCTGGTCCTGAAAAGGACCTTTTATGCGCACAGCGTGATGCTTATGCCTTCTTCTCAGTCTTCTTGGGCAGGAGCACCGCCTGGATGTTCGGAAGGACACCTCCCTGAGCGATGGTAACGCCCGACAGGAGCTTATTCAACTCCTCGTCGTTGCGGATGGCCAACTGCAAGTGACGAGGGATGATTCTCGTCTTCTTGTTGTCCCTGGCAGCGTTACCGGCCAACTCGAGGACTTCCGCGGCCAGGTACTCCATGACGGCGGCCAAGTAGACTGGGGCACCGGCACCAACACGCTCGGCATAGTTCCCCTTGCGGAGCAGACGGTGGATACGACCGACCGGAAACTGAAGACCGGCCCTGCTGGAGCGGGACTTGGACTTCCCCTTCACTTTTCCTCCCTTTCCTCGTCCGGACATGGCTGAATGCTTCTTTATCTGGTAGTGCTGTCTAATCGCTGTCAGACTCCTGGGCGCATTTATATAGGCTGCCGCCGTCCTAGCGACGCCACATCATGCTTTTACGTGATTGGTCGTCGAGGAGATTCGGCTCACGGAACGGACCAGGGGTACATAAGCAGGCGACTGATGATCGGCGAAAATACTGAAATCGACCCCGTTCGCCGAACGTGATCACCATGCCACCCAAGACGAGCGGAAAGGCTGCGAAGAAAGCGGGCAAGGCCCAGAAGAACATCTCCAAGGGAGACAAGAAGAAGAAGCGCAGGAGGAAGGAGAGCTACGCAATCTACATCTACAAAGTGCTGAAGCAGGTGCACCCCGACACCGGAATCTCCAGCAAGGCCATGAGCATCATGAACAGCTTCGTCAACGATATTTTCGAGAGAATCGCCGCCGAAGCTTCTCGCCTGGCTCACTACAACAAGCGCTCCACCATCACCAGCCGGGAGGTGCAGACCGCCGTCAGGCTCTTGCTTCCCGGTGAGCTGGCCAAGCACGCCGTCTCCGAGGGGACCAAGGCCGTCACCAAGTACACCAGCTCAAAGTAAATTCCTCGACGGGATTGCTTTGATGCATCCTAACGGCCCTTCTAAGGGCCATGAAATAATCTTCAGTTTTCAAATACCCGACTGCGATGGGCAATCGTCAATACTCGGCCGCAAAGGACGTACATAAATAAACGTAAAAACCTGGAAAATTAGAGTCCCACGCTTTCCTCCGATTCACCAACTACTTACCTGGTGTGCACGCGCGCGGTTCACGAAAAAATAGAGTAAATGTAAAGGAGAAACTTATGACAATAAAAGATGGACGAATTTCTTACCTCCTATTCAATTATATTTTCTACTGCTATGCGTCTGCATTTGATGAAAATGACCGTCGAGATATTAAGGAAAAAATATTATATTCCCATGATTACTTCCCTTTCACCCAGTACTTTTCAAACCACTGACCTGCTATGCTCGTTTCTCAGACGTAAGCCTTGACTTACATGTCTCCCTCCGTCAAAAATAATATGGATTCACGGCGTCCGTCTCCCTCCGAAACTGGTACGCTTGTGGTCACGTTGCTCCTGCTTCACTTCCAGGGGCAGTAAATGACAGGTTCCCACATGCCCTTCCCACGCGGCCGTTTTTCCGCGAAGGCTAATTCCGCTTAACCTCCCGTCCCATCCGCTACGTCGTAAAACTCCTCGGGGGTTCAACGCGAGGAGGCAGGCAGGTAATGCGACCCGTCCTCGCCCCAAGTTTCTACGTTAACCAGAAAAGGGCTGTCGCAATGACCCACGTGGCATTCCGCACGAGGAAGAAATTTCTGTGGAAACCTCGCAAGCATAGAACGCAGCTGGGCAACAGCGTTCCTTGTACATTCACCAAGTCGTGACGAGCAGGCGTCGCAATAAACAAAATGGCGGGCAGTGAGCGCTTCCGTGGATTTTCCATTGTGCTAATTCTATCCAATCAATCAATTCCCAGAAACTATTTCTACGGAATGCATCGTCGTTAACAGCATATGGAATCAGCATCATTCGCACAAATAACAATTTATGTAATGGGCATCGGGTTTCCTTCTTGGGAAATCGGCATCTCGCTGAAACAATGTTGATAAACCTCCTCTGAACGAATCCCCCAAGTATTTTAAAGTCGATTGAGTGATTTTTCATCCTTTTCCGCAATTTTTTTTTTGCGATACTGCAACGATTTATCAGCAATTGATTACAAATGCATCGAGACAGACGTGACAAGTAGACCAGTTCTTTGATCACCATGCCTCCAAATGACCGATTCTTGTTATAGTTTTGAACCGGGGTCCCTTCCGCGGGACACGAAGGTTTTTCCGGTGCGAGACGGCTCATTCCCCTTCTTTTGAACGAAATTAACCTTTCCAGAAATCTTTACTTGTCTTGTCACGCCACAGAACAGAAAATGTTTCTCTAGGCAAAAGTTAAATGGTCCCAGTCCCAACTTACCCGCTAATTTTATTACGTTGATACACAAGGGATGGAAGGACATACGTTAATGTTGTTTATTTCTTTGCGGGATTAGGGAAATGAAATCTAGGGAAAAGAGGTCGAAGTTTGACGTGAAAGAAAAATCTTTAAAATTAGCGGCCGGTATAATCATTTATGAGATGATTGCATAACGTTTTCATTAAGGCGACTCTTCCTACAAGTGCTTTCTTTCCGAGTGCATTTCTGACGAAAAAGGTTGCCGCATGTGCCTACCTGTCCGTCCTTTTAGCATTTCTACTTTCTGCAAATTTGGTGAAAATCTTTACCGCATTAGCCCCATTGAAGAATCCACCCCGGCCGCATTTTGACACTAGGTACACGAGATCGTCACTTCACCGTATTCGACAACCGATTTCCCGCAGTGGCGTTAACCGAAGGACGCTCGGCTTTGAGGACAATAGTGATTCGTGAAGCGATATTTAATCAGATTCACCTAGTAACAGTGGCCGGGAATGGAATGGAATAACGTCCTTGCCTAGGCAACTTAGTAACATACAACTTAACTACGGACGGGAGAAAATGCCGACGAGCCGTGAAGCGGTGTAAATTTCATAACGATCGTGTGATTTTAAGACTCATGATATACACCATGACGATTAATTACCTTAGCAGTTGTGGTGATGCTTAATCACCGGGATATCATGTAATGTCATACCAGTCACAGCGAGGCGTTAATACTTAACATTGAACTTTGTCAAATTTGTGTAGTTGAAATCACCCTTATGACATCTGTTAATAAATTCATCCACACAGAGTACCAAATTAGTAAAATATCTCGGGTACGCAGCGATATGTAAACGGAGACAGTTTTTTTTTCAAAATCTCGGAATGGATGACAAACGTCCTCCATTAGCGAACATTTATGACAGTCATCACCTACCTCCTGCCGTGATAATGTCAAATTTTGCAATGCAACTACTGGTAATAAGAATGATTAAATTCGAGTCAACTAGTGTTACTTTCGAATAACGTTCCCCCATTGACACAACTGTCATTTACATATGAACACTAGAAACTAACACACACGAACGTGCACATAGACCTACGCAACCTTCAGTCGTCTACTTCATCGTGAGTGGATTGAATCCTCTTAACTCCTGATTGACTTTCGCTTCACATTGCAATGATCCCAGATTGGCCGGGGAAAAGACGACAATTTGTTTTCCTGTTCACTGGAATGCTTATTTCGTATCTTTTATGGTGATGTGCTAGGTACCAGACAGCTTAAAATTGTTAATCATCGTTCTTTTATTACTCGTGACGATAAAGTTGCTTCCGCATCGCTAAGAACCTCAAGGAATCAACAATGAACGGGGATGAAATATTTGATGGGTCCACATGTATTGATTAAGTAATGCAGAACGAAGTAGATACTGAGTAATTGAATTAACACAGGGGCTTCTTCGAGACAGAACCGAGAAATGATGTTCCGTGAACTGTCGACGGTGATAGAGTTCCACGAAAGAGAGGTCGTAGAGGAATGAACGGTTCCGGCTGTTAATGCCGCCCCTAGTCCCCCCAACCCCGCAAGCACTGGAAACCAGCCTGGATCCCTGATTACGATCCCAGGAAAAATCGTGTTCAAGTCTTTCCTACGCCAGATAGTATAATCTGTCATCACTATTGAACGCCGCATCACGCCCCGACGGCTTTTTCCCACGTTTTTTTTATTTATTCACAGGAATGTTTTCCAGGTAAGGGCTATTCACTCTACCTTATCCGTCAATCACTATCCCGACCCTCGAAAGTTACAAGGAAAAGTCGACCATTGCTCTAATGAAAGATATTATTCCAACGGCATGGAGGTAAAAAACAAGATCCATATGCTTGACACACATTATGTCGATTGGAAACAAGTGGAAACGATGTGAAATTAGGTTGGAAGCAACTGAAAAATATTGTGACACGAATACAAGCCGTCATAGCTCCGCAACTACGACGAAAGGGATGTGGATATTATTGAGTTAAACGCATCTGTCCTATTTGCTTATGGCGATTCCCATCGTAATGATCGCGCATACAATCCCGCGATGCGCCCTATTTTCGCCGTTTCCGTGAATAAGACGTACGGCGGGGGATGTGTACCGAGCGAAATTGCCGACACGAATTACGTACGCTTACGAGAGCCTGGTTTTCAAGGAGTCGCTTTCACGTTGACTACGTCCCCGAGGTATCCCATCACACAGGGTCATTTAACGTGACATACAGCGTGTGTGTGGGAGGGATTTTTTTTTAAGGTCGTAGGGGTGTATTCCGTAACTTGACGGCACCGTGGAGAAAAGCACATCCAACGCATCGCACAGATAAGGAAGGTTAATAAAAGAAATGTACGCGATAACAAGTCGACGGCAGACGACTCTCCTCTTCGAAAGACGTGCAAGGAAACTAGGGTAGACATCCGCGGAAACGTGGATGTGGCGCCGTTTCAACGACAATAAGAGTTTTCCCGTGATGAAGTATCATTTCGTTTCCGAAGACATGCCGGTTGCTACAAATTCATCATCCCGCAACGAGGTACCGACGTCCGAAGCCGTTGGAGACGGAGCAAACTCGTCACGGCCGGGTCGCCACTGCGCGCCCTCGGCTACTACATTGTTTTTCCCGCCCGCTCACGGGGCTAAAGCATAATTCGGCGCCATCCTCGACTTTGTTGTACGTGAACTTTGACGTCCCATTCGCGTGCGTACAGTTCATTTCTTTTTCCCCTTCGGCCACCCCATGCAACCATTTCGAAGCCCACGCGGACGCGTCGTAAGGCGTGCGCTTAACGGGTGACTCCGTCTCCATTTGCGACTCGATAATCCTTTCCCACGGGCGCGGGAGGTGGGTGCGTCGCGACGCCCCCGAGTCGTCGAAAAATGCATAAACGTCCGCTTACGGGACAGGCACCGGGGAGGAACAGGAGGAAGGTTTGACAGGCGCCGAGTCAGGGGGAAGGCGTCCGAAGGGACCGTCTTCTCGGGGCCGCTTTCCGCGGCCGGCGCGCGGCCCACCGGGTCGCGAGCGCGTCCAATACCAGGTGAAGGATGGCCTCGAACGTACGTTACCTCGGATCTCGAGGAATCGACCCCGGTAGAAACGTGTGCAACGTTTATTCCCGGGTACGCCTTCGACAGGACGACAACCCGTATTTTGACGACCCGCTGCACACGAACTGGGCTCGCCAAACGCCTGGCGCCGCCACGGCCGACAGGGTGGAACCCTGACGGGCGCCGCGGCGCAAGGCGCCCTCGTTACGCGCCCCCGACACTCTCCGAAACGCGAAAGTCGGAGGAGGAGTGGAGTACAAACAATCCGAGAAGCGCACCGGAGGCGAGAGGAAGAGATCGTATTTTGCTCCGAAATGGTACGATAGCAAGGTGGACTTTCGTAAGAAATCCATGTCTTGGTAATTTTCTCTTTCTATCATCACGCAGCAGCCGATAACATGGCAGACGCAGCATCTGGAGCAGCGGCAGCCGCACCACCGGCAGCCCAGCCTTCGGGCACCGTCGCAGTAAAACCCCTGCCTTCTTCAGGAACCTCCGCGGCTTCCAAGAAGGCCAGCAAGGGCGGAGCAGCCAAGAAGGCTCGCGCAAAGCCGTCGCACCCGCCCACTTCCGAGATGGTTAACAACGCAGTCAAGGGCCTCAAGGAGCGCGGTGGCTCTTCCCTTCAAGCCATCAAGAAGTACATCGCAGCCAGCTACAAAGTGGACGCCGAGAGGCTCTCGCCTTTCATCAAGAAGTACCTCAAGGCGGCCGTCACCGCCGGAACTCTCGTCCAGACCAAGGGAAAGGGCGCCTCAGGTTCCTTCAAGCTGAGCCACAGCAAGAAGGCCGCACCCGCGGCAGCCAGCGGGACGACCAAGGCGAAAAAGGTCGTCAAGAAGACGGGAGTAAAGAAACCGAAAGCGGTCGGAGCCAAGAAGTCCTCCGAGAAGGCGTCCAGTGGCACCAAGAGGTCCGCGCCCAAGGAGCGAAGCAAGTCCGCGCCACCAGCCAAGAAGGCGAAGAAGGCGGCGGACAAGCCAAAGAAGAAGCCGGCGGCTGGGAAACCCGCCGCCAAGGCGGCAAAGTCCCCGTCGAAGGCGAAAAAGGCGGCCACCAAACCCAAGACCCCCAAGCCCAAGAAGACGCCCACCAAGGCCAAGCCCGCCGCCAAGAAACCTTCCGCCGCCCAGAAAAAGAAGTGAACCATCACTGCTTCGCCACCGGCGCACCTAGGACAGCAGACAGCGTCCAATCTCGGTCCTTTTTAGGACCATCATGTCTTCCAAAGATGCTTGCCACTCAATGCCCACGCCACTGAGCACGCCCAAAGTTAACATTTATCATGATTAATGCCATGCAAAAACAACGGTCCTATTTAAAATTGATGATGCGACATGGACGGACGAAAAAAAAAATTAAGAATAACATTCATAGAACGTGTAAAATGAACAACACGTCACGGAGTATTGTTTTCTTTTCGTTAAGCGCGTCAGGTAAGCATCGCACGAACTTTTATTTCATCTCATTTCATGCGTAGCCGTGCAAACGCACTTGCCATGCGCAAAGGAAATTTCATGTCGTCCATCATTCCAATGGATTTACATCGTCGTTAATTATTGTGCGATCGTGCTAAATTCAAACTTTTAAGTATGTACTGGTCCTGAAAAGGACCTTTGTTTTTCGGCCGAAAGTAGCTTTCTAAGCTCGCTCTCCGCGGATACGGCGGGCCAGCTGGATGTCCTTGGGCATGATGGTCACACGCTTAGCGTGGATGGCGCAGAGGTTGGTGTCCTCAAAGAGACCCACTAGGTAAGCCTCGCTGGCCTCCTGGAGAGCCATGACGGCGGAGCTCTGGAACCGAAGATCGGTCTTGAAGTCCTGGGCGATCTCACGCACCAGGCGCTGGAAGGGCAGCTTGCGGATGAGGAGCTCCGTGCTCTTCTGGTATCTCCTGATCTCACGAAGGGCCACGGTACCGGGGCGGTACCTGTGGGGCTTCTTGACGCCTCCCGTCGCCGGCGCGCTCTTGCGAGCGGCCTTGGTGGCCAGCTGCTTCCTCGGGGCCTTTCCTCCGGTGGACTTGCGGGCTGTCTGCTTCGTACGTGCCATTTCTGCGATCTGTAAAAAGCCGGGTCAACGCCGTCTTTTAAGCACTTCCGAGAATGGCGCCAGATAGTACGGGCGACGCTGATTGGTGGAGAGGTCGGGTACGTCATCGCCGCGGCGGCGACGTTTATAAATACCGGCGAAGGTGCATTTCAGGTCATCAGACAGCAGCCCTTACTACGAGCAGACTACAGAGATGACTGGACGCGGCAAGGGAGGAAAAGGCCTGGGAAAGGGAGGAGCCAAACGTCATCGCAAAGTTCTCCGCGATAACATCCAGGGCATCACCAAGCCGGCCATCCGCCGTCTCGCCCGCCGAGGTGGAGTGAAGCGTATCTCCGGACTCATCTACGAGGAGACGCGCGGTGTGCTCAAGGTGTTCCTTGAGAACGTTATTCGCGACGCCGTCACCTACACCGAACACGCCAAGAGGAAGACCGTCACAGCCATGGACGTCGTGTACGCACTCAAGCGACAGGGCCGCACTCTCTACGGGTTTGGCGGTTAGACACGACGCGACGGGATCGCCATCCGACACCCGGCGTACGTCGATAAAAAAGGTCCTTCTAAGGACCAATACAATGTTCAGAGATGGAGCCAATCCTTTGCCATAACGGAACGAAAAATTATTCCCTATTCGCCATAGCGTGTGTGACGGCGATAAATAGTAAAGTAAGACCTGTTCGAACGCAAAAAAAAAATGGCGGTGATAATAGAGTTGAAATTGTATGAGCCTTTACCGACGTTAAAGACATTGTCAGCGAATCGGAATAAGCACGTGGCAACGGACTGGCGACAATGTATATCGCGCCGTTGCAACCGTACAGGAATAAGCACGGGGCAACAATGTACTTCGCGCCGTTGCAACCGTACATGAATAAGCACGTGGCAACAATGTATATCGCGCCGTTGCAACCGTACATGAATAAGCACGTGGCAACGGACTGGCGACAATGTGTATCGCGCCGTTGCAACCATACATGTTAACAAGAAATAACGTAGTTAAGCGGCAGATTGCAGGTGAAATTTTATGACAGACTATGAAATACATTGTAAACGAAGCAGTGTCACCTTCAATCATTCTTCGTTGCATTTCAGCACAAACGCTTTCACTTTTTATACGCTTTATTTCCCATCGTTTACCTTAGCCCAATTATAGCTCCACGTTTCATTCGCTATGCTTATTACGTTTATTGTTATTATTATTTTTTTCACATGACATTTATCGCGTACATCTCTCTAGTATGTTCTGGTCCTGAAAAGGACCTTTTATGCGCACAGCGTGATGCTTATGCCTTCTTCTCAGTCTTCTTGGGCAGGAGCACCGCCTGGATGTTCGGAAGGACACCTCCCTGAGCGATGGTAACGCCCGACAGGAGCTTATTCAACTCCTCGTCGTTGCGGATGGCCAACTGCAAGTGACGAGGGATGATTCTCGTCTTCTTGTTGTCCCTGGCAGCGTTACCGGCCAACTCGAGGACTTCCGCGGCCAGGTACTCCATGACGGCGGCCAAGTAGACTGGGGCACCGGCACCAACACGCTCGGCATAGTTCCCCTTGCGGAGCAGACGGTGGATACGACCGACCGGAAACTGAAGACCGGCCCTGCTGGAGCGGGACTTGGACTTCCCCTTCACTTTTCCTCCCTTTCCTCGTCCGGACATGGCTGAATGCTTCTTTATCTGGTAGTGCTGTCTAATCGCTGTCAGACTCCTGGGCGCATTTATATAGGCTGCCGCCGTCCTAGCGACGCCACATCATGCTTTTACGTGATTGGTCGTCGAGGAGATTCGGCTCACGGAACGGACCAGGGGTACATAAGCAGGCGACTGATGATCGGCGAAAATACTGAAATCGACCCCGTTCGCCGAACGTGATCACCATGCCACCCAAGACGAGCGGAAAGGCTGCGAAGAAAGCGGGCAAGGCCCAGAAGAACATCTCCAAGGGAGACAAGAAGAAGAAGCGCAGGAGGAAGGAGAGCTACGCAATCTACATCTACAAAGTGCTGAAGCAGGTGCACCCCGACACCGGAATCTCCAGCAAGGCCATGAGCATCATGAACAGCTTCGTCAACGATATTTTCGAGAGAATCGCCGCCGAAGCTTCTCGCCTGGCTCACTACAACAAGCGCTCCACCATCACCAGCCGGGAGGTGCAGACCGCCGTCAGGCTCTTGCTTCCCGGTGAGCTGGCCAAGCACGCCGTCTCCGAGGGGACCAAGGCCGTCACCAAGTACACCAGCTCAAAGTAAATTCCTCGACGGGATTGCTTTGATGCATCCTAACGGCCCTTCTAAGGGCCATGAAATAATCTTCAGTTTTCAAATACCCGACTGCGATGGGCAATCGTCAATACTCGGCCGCAAAGGACGTACATAAATAAACGTAAAAACCTGGAAAATTAGAGTCCCACGCTTTCCTCCGATTCACCAACTACTTACCTGGTGTGCACGCGCGCGGTTTCACGAAAAAATAGAGTAAATGTAAAGGAGAAACTTATGACAATAAAAGATGGACGAATTTCTTACCTCCTATTCAATTATATTTTCTACTGCTATGCGTCTGCATTTGATGAAAATGACCGTCGAGATATTAAGGAAAAAATATTATATTCCCATGATTACTTCCCTTTCACCCAGTACTTTTCAAACCACTGACCTGCTATGCTCGTTTCTCAGACGTAAGCCTTGACTTACATGTCTCCCTCCGTCAAAAATAATATGGATTCACGGCGTCCGTCTCCCTCCGAAACTGGTACGCTTGTGGTCACGTTGCTCCTGCTTCACTTCCAGGGGCAGTAAATGACAGGTTCCCACATGCCCTTCCCACGCGGCCGTTTTTCCGCGAAGGCTAATTCCGCTTAACCTCCCGTCCCATCCGCTACGTCGTAAAACTCCTCGGGGGTTCAACGCGAGGAGGCAGGCAGGTAATGCGACCCGTCCTCGCCCCAAGTTTCTACGTTAACCAGAAAAGGGCTGTCGCAATGACCCACGTGGCATTCCGCACGAGGAAGAAATTTCTGTGGAAACCTCGCAAGCATAGAACGCAGCTGGGCAACAGCGTTCCTTGTACATTCACCAAGTCGTGACGAGCAGGCGTCGCAATAAACAAAATGGCGGGCAGTGAGCGCTTCCGTGGATTTTCCATTGTGCTAATTCTATCCAATCAATCAATTCCCAGAAACTATTTCTACGGAATGCATCGTCGTTAACAGCATATGGAATCAGCATCATTCGCACAAATAACAATTTATGTAATGGGCATCGGGTTTCCTTCTTGGGAAATCGGCATCTCGCTGAAACAATGTTGATAAACCTCCTCTGAACGAATCCCCCAAGTATTTTAAAGTCGATTGAGTGATTTTTCATCCTTTTCCGCAATTTTTTTTTTGCGATACTGCAACGATTTATCAGCAATTGATTACAAATGCATCGAGACAGACGTGACAAGTAGACCAGTTCTTTGATCACCATGCCTCCAAATGACCGATTCTTGTTATAGTTTTGAACCGGGGTCCCTTCCGCGGGACACGAAGGTTTTTCCGGTGCGAGACGGCTCATTCCCCTTCTTTTGAACGAAATTAACCTTTCCAGAAATC
>NW_027286178.1:0-37246 GCF_022747635.1 Hetaerina americana | reverse complement strand
AAATATTGCGAAAAACAACAATCTTCCATTATAGAGTAAATGTTTGAGTCGTATAGAAGGCATTTATTTTATTTTTCGAAATTTTAATTTTTCACATTTTTCCATGAAAACTGCCAATACCCCCCCCCTTTGTGTTCTAGGTGAAAATCTCACTCGACACAAATCAAACAAATATGTTTCCATGGTGTGTATTGTTGTTCATTTTCATCAAATAAAAAAATAAAACCCAGAATAAATCATTAAAGACAAGAAATGAGCATAAAAGATGCCTCAGCGCAAGTGTTAATGTTAGTAAAAGAGCCCAAATTTCAAAAATATTGCAAAAAACAACAATCTTCCATTATAGAGTGAATGTTTGAGGTGTATACAAGGTATTTATTTCATTTTAGAAATTTTAATTTTCACATTTTTCCATGAAAAGTGCCAATACCCCCCCCTTTGGGTTCTACATGAAAATCACACTCAACACATATCAAACAAAAATTTTTCCATGGTGTGTATAGTTGTTCATTTTCATCAAATAAACAAAATAAAACCCAGAATAAATCATTAAAGACAAGAAATGAGCATAAAAGATGCCTCAGCGCAAGTGTTAATGTTAGTAAAAGAGCCCAAATTTCTAAAAATATTGCGAAAAACAACAATCTTCCATTATAGAGTGAATGTTTGAGGTGTATAGAAGGCATTTATTTCATTTTTAGAAATTTTAATTTTCACATTTTTCCATGAAAAGTGCCAATACCCCCCCCTTTGGGTTCTAGGGGAAATTCTCACTCGACACAAATCAAACAAAAATGTTTCCATGGTGTGTATTGTTGTTCATTTTCATCAAATAAAAAAAATCAAACGCAGAATAAATCATTAAAGACAAGAAATGAGAATAAAAGATGCCTCAGCGCAAGTGTTAATGTTAGTAAAAGAGCCCAAATTTCTAAAAATATTGCGAAAAACAACAATCTTCCATTATAGAGTGAATGTTTGAGGTTTATAGAAGGCATTTATTTCATTTTTAGAAATTTTAATTTTTCACATTTTTCCATGAAAAGTGCCAATACCCCCCCCTTTGGGTTCTAGGGGAAATTCTCACTCGAAACAAATCAAACAAAAATGTTTCCATGGTGTGTATTGTTGCTCATTTTCATCAAATTAACATAAATAAACCCAGAATAAATCATTAAAGACAAGAAATGAGCATAAAAGATGCCTCAGCGCAAGTGTTAATGTTAGTAAAAGAGCCCACATTTCTAAAAATATTGCGAAAAACAACAATCTTCCATTATAGAGTGAATGTTTGAGGTGTATAGATGGCATTTATTTCATTTTTAGAAATTTTAATTTTTCACATTTTTCCATGAAAAGTGCCAAAACCCCCCCGTTTGGGTTCTAGGTGAAAATCTCACTCGACACAAATCAAACAAAAATGTTTCCATGGTGTGTATTGTTGTTCATTTTCATCAAATAAAAAATATAAAACCCAGAATAAATCATTAAAGACAAGAAATGAGCATAAAAGATGCCTCAGCGCAAGTGTTAATGTTAGTAAAAGAGCCCAAATTTCTAAAAATATTGCGAAAAACAACAATCTTCCATTATAGAGTGAATGTTTGAGGTGTATAGAAGGCATTTATTTCATTTTTAGAAATTTTAATTTTTCACATTTTTCCATGAAAAGTGCCAATACCCCCCCCATTGGGTTCTAGGTGAAATTCTCACTCGACACAAATCAAACAAAAATGTTTCCATGGTGTGTATTGTTGTTCATTTTCATCAAATAAACAAAATAAAACCCAGAATAAATCATTAAAGACAAGAAATGAGCATAAAAGATGCCTCAGCGCAAGTTTTAATGTTAATAAAAGAGCCCAAATTTCTAAAAATATTGCGAAAAACAACAATCTTCCATTATAGAGTGAATGTTTGAGGTGTATAGAAGGCATTTATTTCATTTTAGAAATTTTAATTTTTCACATTTTTCCATGAAAAGTGCCAATACCCCCCCCCTTTGGGTTCTAGGTGAAAATCTCACTCGACACAAATCAAACAAAAATGTTTCCATGGTGTGTATTGTTGTTCATTTTCATCAAATAAACAAAATAAAACCCAGAATAAATCATTAAAGACAAGAAATGAGCATTAAAGATGCCTCGCCGCAAGTGTTAATGTTAGTAAAAGAGCCCAAATTTCAAAAAATATTGCGAAAAACAACAATCTTCCATTATAGAGTGAATGTTTGAGGTGTATAGAAGGCATTTATTTCATTTTTAGAAATTTTCAATTTTTCACATTTCTCCATGAAAAGTGCCAAAACCCCCCCTTTGGGTTCTAGGTGAAATTCTCACTCGAAACAATTCAAAGAAAAATTTTTCCATGGTGTGTATTGTTGTTCATTTTCATCAAATAAACAAAAGAAAACCCAGAGTTAATCATTAAAGACAAGAAATGAGCATTAAAGATGCCTCAGCGCAAGTTTTAATTTTTGTAAAAGAGCCCAAATTTCAAATAATATTGCGAAAAACAACAATCTTCCATTATTAAGTGAATGTTTGAGGTGTATAGAAGGCATTTATTTCATTTTTAGAAATTTTTATTTTTCACATTTTTCCATGAAAAGTGCCAATACCCCCCCCTTTGGGTTCTACATGAAAATCTCACTCGACACAAATCAAACAGAAATGTTTCCATGGTGTGTATTGTTGTTCATTTCCATCAAATAAACAAAATAAAACCTAGAGTTAATCATTAAAGACAGGAAATGAGCATAAAACATGCCTCAGCGCAAGTGTTAATATTAGTCAAAGAGTCCAAATTTCAAAAAATATTGCGAAAAACAACAATCTTCCATTATAGAGTAAATGTTTGAGTTGTATAGAAGGCATTTATTTCATTTTTAGAAATTTTAATTTTTCACATTTTTCCATGAAAAGTGCCAATACCCCCCCCTCTTTGGGTTCTAGGTGAAATTCTCACTCGACACAATTCAAACAGAAATGTTTCCATGGTGTGTATTGTTGCTCGTTTTCATCAAATAAACAAAATAAAACCCAGAATAAATCATTAAAGACAGGAAATGAGCATAAAAGATGCCTAAACGCAAGTGTTAATGTTAGTCAAAGAGCCCAAATTTCAAAAACATTGCGATAAACAACAATCTTCCATTATAGAGTGAATGTTTGAGGTGTATAGAAGGCATTTATTTCATTTTTAGAAATTTTAATTTTCACATTTTTCCATGAAAAGTGCCAATACCCCCCCTTTGGGTTCTAGGTGAAATTCTCACTTGACACAAATCAAACAACAATGTTTCCATGGTGTGTATTGTTGTTCATTTTCATCAAATAAACAAAATAAAACCCAGAGTTAATCATTAAAGACAATAAATGAGCATAAAAGATGCCTCAGCGCAAGTGTTAATGTTAGTAAAAGATCCCGAATTTCAAAAAATATTGCGAAAAACAAAAATCTTCCTTTATAGATTGAATGTTTGAGGTGTAGAGAAGGCATTTATTTCATTTTTAGAAATTTTAATTTTTCACATTTTTCCATGAAAAGTGCCAATACCCCCCCCACTTTGGGTTCTTGGTGAAATTCTCACTCGGCACAAATCAAACAAAAATGTTTCCATGGTGTGTATTATTGTTAATTTTCATCAAATAAAAAAAATAAAACTCAGAGTTAATCATTAAAGACAAGAAATGAGCATAAAAGATGCCTCAGCGCAAGTGTTAATGTTGGTAAAAGAGGCCAAATTTCAAAAAATATTGCGAAAAACAACAATCTTCCATTATAGAGTGAATGTTTGAGGTGTATAAAAGGCATTTATTTCATTTTAGAAATTTTAATTTTTCACATTTTTCCATGAAAAGTGCCAATACCCCCCCCTTTGGGTTCTAGGTGAAAATCTCACTCGACACAATTCAAACAAAAATGTTTCCATGGTGTGTATTGTTGTTCATTTTCATCAAATAAACAAAATAAAACCCAGAATAAATCATTAAAGACAAGAAATGAGCTTAAAAGATGCCTCAGCGCAAGTGTTAATGTTAGTCAAAGAGCCCAAATTTCAAAAAATATTGCGAAAAACAACAATCTTCAATTATAGAGTGAATGTTTGAGGTGTATAGAAGGCATATATTTCATTTTTCGAAATTTTAATATTTCACATTTTTCCATGAAAAGGGCATACCCCCCCCTTTGGGTTCTAGGTGAAATTCTCACTCGACACAAATCAAACAAAAATGTTTCCATGGTGTGTATTGTTGTTTTATTTCATCAAACAAACAAAATAAAACCCAGAATAAATCATTAAGACAAGAAATGAGCATAAAAGATGCCTCAGCGCAAGTGTTAATGTTAGTAAAAGAGCCCAAATTTCAAAAATATTGCGAAAAACAACAATCTTCCATTATAGAGTAAATGTTTGAGTCGTATAGAAGGCATTTATTTTATTTTTCGAAATTTAATTTTCACATTTTTCCATGAAAACTGCCAATACCCCCCCCTTTGTGTTCTAGGTGAAAATCTCACTCGACACAAATCAAACAAATATGTTTCCATGGTGTGTATTGTTGTTCATTTTCATCAATAAAAAAAATAAAACCCAGAATAAATCATTAAAGACAAGAAATGAGCATAAAAGATGCCTCAGCGCAAGTGTTAATGTTAGTAAAAGAGCCCAAATTTCAAAAAATATTGCGCAAATAACAATCTTCCATTATAGAGTCAATGTTTGAGGTGTATAGAAGGCATTTATTTCATTTTTAGAAATTTTAATTTTTCACATTTTTCCATAAAAAGTGCCAATACCCCCCCCTTTGGGTTCTACATGAAAATCACACTCAACACATATCAAACAAAAATTTTTCCATGGTGTGTATAGTTGTTCATTTTCATCAAATAAAAAAAATAAAACCCAGAATAAATCATTAAAGACAAGAAATGAGCATAAAAGATGCCTCAGCGCAAGTGTTAATGTTAGTAAAAGAGCCCAAATTTCTAAAATATTGCGAAAAACAACAATCTTCCATTATAGAGTGAATGTTTGAGGTGTATAGAAGGCATTTATTTCATTTTTAGAAATTTTAATTTTTCACATTTTTCCATGAAAAGTGCCAATACCCCCCCTTTGGGTTCTAGGGGAAATTCTCACTCGACACAAATCAAACAAAAATGTTTCCATGGTGTGTATTGTTGTTCATTTTCATCAAATAAAAAAAATCAAACGCAGAATAAATCATTAAAGACAAGAAATGAGAATAAAAGATGCCTCCGCGCAAGTGTTAATGTTAGTAAAAGAGCCCAAATTTCTAAAATATTGCGAAAAACAACAATCTTCCATTATAGAGTGAATGTTTGAGGTTTATAGAAGGCATTTATTTCATTTTTAGAAATTTTAATTTTTCACATTTTTCCATGAAAAGTGCCAATACCCCCCCCTTTGGGTTCTAGGGGAAATTCTCACTCGACACAAATCAAACAAAAATGTTTCCATGGTGTGTATTGTTGCTCATTTTCATCAAATTAACATAAATAAACCCAGAATAAATCATTAAAGACAAGAAATGAGCATAAAAGATGCCTCAGCGCAAGTGTTAATGTTAGTAAAAGAGCCCACATTTCTAAAAATATTGCGAAAAACAACAATCTTCCATTATAGAGTGAATGTTTGAGGTGTATAGATGGCATTTATTTCATTTTAGAAATTTTAATTTTTCACATTTTTCCATGAAAAGTGCCAATACCCCCCCCTTTGGGTTCTAGGTGAAAATCTCACTCGACACAAATCAAACAAAAATGTTTCCATGGTGTGTATTGTTGTTCATTTTCATCAAATAAAAAATATAAAACCCAGAATAAATCATTAAAGACAAGAAATGAGCATAAAAGATGCCTCAGCGCAAGTGTTAATGTTAGTAAAAGAGCCCAAATTTCTAAAAATATTGCGAAAAACAACAATCTTCCATTATAGAGTGAATGTTTGAGGTGTATAGAAGGCATTTATTTCATTTTTAGAAATTTTAATTTTTCACATTTTTCCATGAAAAGTGCCAATACCCCCCCCATTGGGTTCTAGGTGAAATTCTCACTCGACACAAATCAAACAAAAATGTTTCCATGGTGTGTATTGTTGTTCATTTTCATCAAATAAACAAAATAAAACCCAGAATAAATCATTAAAGACAAGAAATGAGCATAAAAGATGCCTCAGCGCAAGTTTTAATGTTAATAAAAGAGCCCAAATTTCTAAAAATATTGCGAAAAACAACAATCTTCCATTATAGAGTGAATGTTTGAGGTGTATAGAAGGCATTTATTTCATTTTTAGAAATTTTAATTTTCACATTTTTCCATGAAAAGTGCCAATACCCCCCCCTTTGGGTTCTAGGTGAAAATCTCACTCGACACAAATCAAACAAAAATGTTTCCATGGTGTGTATTGTTGTTCATTTTCATCAAATAAACAAAATAAAACCCAGAATAAATCATTAAAGACAAGAAATGAGCATTAAAGATGCCTCGCCGCAAGTGTTAATGTTAGTAAAAGAGCCCAAATTTCAAAAAATATTGCGAAAAACAACAATCTTCCATTATAGAGTGAATGTTTGAGGTGTATAGAAGGCATTTATTTCATTTTTAGAAATTTTCAATTTTTCACATTTCTCCATGAAAAGTGCCAAAACCCCCCCTTTGGGTTCTAGGTGAAATTCTCACTCGAAACAATTCAAAGAAAAATTTTTCCATGGTGTGTATTGTTGTTCATTTTCATCAAATAAACAAAAGAAAACCCAGAGTTAATCATTAAAGACAAGAAATGAGCATTAAAGATGCCTCAGCGCAAGTTTTAATTTTTGTAAAAGAGCCCAAATTTCAAATAATATTGCGAAAAACAACAATCTTCCATTATTAAGTGAATGTTTGAGGTGTATAGAAGGCATTTATTTCATTTTTAGAAATTTTTATTTTTCACATTTTTCCATGAAAAGTGCCAATACCCCCCCCTTTGGGTTCTACATGAAAATCTCACTCGACACAAATCAAACAGAAATGTTTCCATGGTGTGTATTGTTGTTCATTTCCATCAAATAAACAAAATAAATCCCAGAGTTAATCATTAAAGACAGGAAATGAGCATAAAAGATGCCTCAGCGCAAGTGTTAATATTAGTCAAAGAGTCCAAATTTCAAAAAATATTGCGAAAAACAACAACCTTCCATTATAGAGTAAATGTTTGAGGTGTATAGAAGGCATTTATTTCATTTTTAGAAATTTTAATTTTTCACATTTTTCCATGAAAAGTGCCAATACCCCCCTCTTTGGGTTCTAGGTGAAATTCTCACTCGACACAGTTCAAACAGAAATGTTTCCATGGTGTGTATTGTTGTTCGTTTTCATCAAATAAACAAAATAAAACCCAGAATAAATCATTAAAGACAGGAAATGAGCATAAAAGATGCCTAAGCGCAAGTGTTAATGTTAGTCAAAGAGCCCAAATTTCAAAAAATATTGCGAAAAACAACAATCTTCCGTTATAGAGTGAATGTTTGAGGTGTATAGAAGGCATTTATTTCATTTTTAGAAATTTTAATTTTTCACATTTTTCCATGAAAAGTGCCCATACCCCCCCCTTTGGGTTCTAGGTGAAATTCTAACTCGACACAAATCAAACAAAAATGTTTCCATGGTGTGTATTGTTGTTCATTTTCATCAAATAAACAAAATAAAACCCAGAATAAATCATTAAAGACAAGAAATGAGCATAAAAGATACCTCAGCGCAAGTGTTAATGTTAGTAAAAGAGCCCAAATTTCAAAAAAATAGTGAGAAAAACAACAATCTTCCATTATAAAGTGAATGTTTGAGGTGTATACAAGGCATTTATTTCATTTTTAGAAATTTTAATTTTTCACATTTTTCCATGAAAAGGGCCAATACGCCCCCTTTGGGTTCTACACGAAAATCACCCTCGACACAAATCAAACAAAAATGTTTCCATGGTGTGTCTTGTTGATCAATTTCATCAAATAAACAAATAAACCCAGAATATATCATTAAAGACAAGAAATGAGCATAAAAGATGCCTCAGCGCAAGTGTTTATGTTAGTAAAAGAGCCCAAATTTCAAAAAATATTGCGAAAAACAACAATCTTCCATTATAGAGTGAATGTTTGAGGTGTATAGAAGGCATTTGTTTCATTTTTAGAAATTTTAATTTTTCACATTTTTCCATGAAAAGTGCCAATACCCCCTCTTTGGGTTCTAGGTGAAATTCTCACTCGACACAAATCAAACAAAAATGTTTCCATGGTGTGTATTGTTGTTCATTTTCATCAAATAAAAAAAAATAAAACCCAGAATAAATCATTAAAGACAAGAAATGAGCATTAAAGATGCCTCAGCGCAAGTGTTAATGTTAGTAAAAGAGCCCAAATTTCTAAAAATATTGCGAAAAACAACAATCTTCCATTATAGAGTGAATGTTTGAGGTGTATAGAAGGCATTTATTTCATTTTTAGAAATTTTAATTTTTCACATTTTTCCATGAAAAACGCCAATACCCCCCCTTTGGGTTCTAGGGGAAATTCACACTCGACACAAATCAAACAAAAATGTTTCCATGGTGTGTATTGTTGTTCATTTTCATCAAATAAACAAAATAAAACCCAGAATAAATCATTAAAGACAAGAAATGAGCATAAAAGATGCCTCAGCGCAAGTGTTAATGTTAGTAAAAGAGCCCAAATTTCTAAAAATATTGCGAAAAACAACAATCTTCCATTATAGAGTGAATGTTTGAGGTGTATAGAAGGCATTTATTTCATTTTTAGAAATTTTAATTTTTCACATTTTTCCATGAAAAGTGCCAATACGCCCCCCTTTGGGTTCTAGGGGAAATTCTCACTCGACACAAATCAAACAAAAATGTTTCCATGGTGTGTATTGTTGTTCATTTTCATTAAATAAACAAATAAAACCCAGAAATAATCATTAAAGACAAGAAATGAGCATAAAAGATGCCTCAGCGCAAGTGTTAATGTTAGTAAAAGAGCCCAAATTTCTAAAAATATTGCGAAAAACACAATCTTCCATGATAGAGTGAATGTTTGAGATGTATAGAAGGCATTTATTTCATTTTTAGAAATTTTAATTTTTCACATTTTTCCATGAAAAGTGCCAATACCCCCCCTTTGGGTTCTAGGTGAAAATCTCACTCGACACAAATCAAACAAAAATGTTTCCATGGTGTGTATTGTTGTTCATTTTCATCAAATAAAAAAAATAAAACCCAGAATAAATCATTAAAGACAAGAAATGAGCATAAAAGATGCCTCAGCGCAAGTGTTAATGTTAGTAAAAGAGCCCAAATTTCTAAAAATATTGCGAAAAACAACAATCTTCCATGATAGAGTGAATGTTTGAGATGTATAGAAGGCATTTATTTCATTTTTAGAAATTTTAATTTTTCACATTTTTCCATGAAAAGTGCCAATACCCCCCCTTTGGGTTCTAGGTGAAAATCTCACTCGACACAAATCAAACAAAAATGTTTCCATGGTGTGTATTGTTGTTCATTTTCATCAAATAAAAAAAATAAAACCAGAATAAATCATTAAAGACAAGAAATGAGCATAAAAGATGCCTCAGCGCAAGTGTTAATGTTAGTAAAAGAGCCCAAATTTCTAAAAATATTGCGAAAAACAACAATCTTCCATTATAGAGTGAATGTTTGAGGTGTATAGAAGGCATTTATTTCTTTTTTAGAAATTTTAATTTTTCACATTTTTCCATGAAAAGTGCCAATACCCCCCCCTTTGGGTTCTACAGGAAAATCTCACTCGACACAAATCAAACAAAAATGTTTCCATGGTGTGTATGGTTGTTCATTTTCATCAAATAAACAAAATAAAACCCAGAAATAATCATTAAAGACAAGAAATGAGCATAAAAGATGCCTCAGCGCAAGTGTTAATGTTAGTAAAAGAGCCCAAATTTCTAAAAATATTGCGAAAAACAACAATCTTCCATGATAGAGTGAATGTTTGAGATGTATAGAAGGCATTTATTTCATTTTAGAAATTTTAATTTTTCACATTTTTCCATGAAAAGTGCCAATACCCCCCCTTTGGGTTCTAGGTGAAAATCTCACTCGACACAAATCAAACAAAAATGTTTCCATGGTGTGTATTGTTGTTCATTTTCATCAAATAAAAAAAATAAAACCCAGAATAAATCATTAAAGACAAGAAATGAGCATAAAAGATGCCTCAGCGCAAGTGTTAATGTTAGTAAAAGAGCCCAAATTTCTAAAAATATTGCGAAAAACAACAATCTTCCATTATAGAGTGAATGTTTGAGGTGTATAGAAGGCATTTATTTCTTTTTTAGAAATTTTAATTTTTCACATTTTTCCATGAAAAGTGCCAATACCCCCCCCTTTGGGTTCTACAGGAAAATCTCACTCGACACAAATCAAACAAAAATGTTTCCATGGTGTGTATGGTTGTTCATTTTCATCAAATAAACAAAATAAAACCCAGAATAAATCATTAAAGACAGGAAATGAGCATAAAAGATGCCTCAGCGCAAGTGTTAATGTTAGTAAAAGAGCCCAAATTTTAAAAAATTTTGCGAAAAACAACAATCTTCAATTATAGAGTGAATGTTTGAGGTGTATAGAAGGCATTTATTTCATTTTTCGAAATTTTAATTTTTCACATTTTTCCATGAAAAGTGCCAATACCCCCCCCTTTGGGTTCTAGGTGAAATTCTCACTCGACCCAAATCAAACAAAAATGTTTCCATGGTGTGTATTGTTGTTTATTTTCAACAAATAAACAAAATAAAACTCAGAATAAATCATTAAAGACAAGATGTGAGCATAAAAGATGCCTCAGCGCAAGTTTTAATGTTAATAAAAGAGCCCAAATTTCTAAAAATATTGCGAAAAACAACAATCTTCCATTATAGAGTGAATGTTTGAGGTGTATTGAAGGCATTTATTTCATTTTAGAAATTTTAATTTTTCACATTTTTCCATGAAAAGTGCCAATACCCCCCCCTTTGGGTTCTAGGTGAAAATCTCACTCGACACAAATCAAACAAAAATGTTTCCATGGTGTGTATTGTTGTTCATTTTCATCAAATAAACAAAAAAAAAACCCAGAATAAATCATTAAAGACAAGAAATGAGCATAAAAGATGCCTCAGCGCAAGTGTTAATGTTAGTAAAAGAGCCCAATTTTCTAAAAATATTGCGAAAAACAACAATCTTCCATTATAGAGTGAATGTTTGAGGTGTATAGAAGGCATTTATTTCATTTTTAGAAATTTTAATTTTTCACATTTTTCCATGAAAAGTGCCAATACCCCCCCCTTTGGGTTCTAGGTGAAAATCTCACTCGACACAAATCAAACAAAAATGTTTCCATGGTGTATATTGCTGTTCATTTTCATCAAATAAACAAAATAAAACCCAGAGTTAATCATTAAAGACAAGAAATGAGCATAAAAGATGCCTCAGCGCAAGTGTTAATTTTAGTAAAAGAGCCCAAATTTCTAAAAATATTGCGAAAAACAACAATCTTCCATTAAAGAGTGAATGTTTGAGGTGTATAGAAGGCATTTATTTCATTTTTAGAAATTTTAATTTTTCACATTTTTCCATGAAAAGTGCCAATACCCCCCCCTTTGGGTTCTAAGGGAAATTCTCACTCAACACATTTCAAACAAAAATGTTTCCATGGTGTGTATTGTTGTTCATTTTCATCAAATAAACAAAATAAAACCCAGAAAAAATCATTTAAGACAAGAAATGAGCATAAAAGATGCCTCAGCGCAAGTGTTAATGCTAGTAAAAGAGCCCAAATTTCAAAAAATATTGCGAAAAACAACAATCTTCCATTATAGAGTAAATATTTGAGGTGTATAGAAGGCATTAATTTCATTTTTAGAAATTTTAATTTTTCACATTTTTCCATGAAAAGTGCCAATACCCCCCCTTTGGGTTCTAGGTGAAATCTCACTCGACACAAATCAAACAAAAATGTTTCCATGGTGTATATTGTTGTTCATTTTCATCAAATAAACAAAATAAAACCCAGAAAAAATCATTAAAGACAAGAAATGAGCATAAAAGATGCCTCAGCGCAAGGGTTAATGCTAGTAAAAGAGCCCAAATTTCAAAAAATATTGCGAAAAACAACAATCTTCCATTATAGAGTAAATATTTGAGGTGTATAGAAGGCATTTATTTCATTTTTAGAAATTTTAATTTTTCACATTTTTCCATGAAAAGTGCCAATACCCCCCCTTTGGGTTCTAGGTGAAAATCTCACTCGACACAAATCAAACAAAAATGTTTCCATGGTGTGTATTGTTGTTCATTTTCATCAAATAAAAAAAATAAAACCCAGAATAAATCATTAAAGACAAGAAATGAGCATAAAAGATGCCTCAGCGCAAGTGTTAATGTTAGTAAAAGAGCCCAAATTTCTAAAAATATTGCGAAAACCAACAATCTTCCATTATAGAGTGAATGTTTGAGGTGTATTGAAGGCATTTATTTCATTTTTAGAAATTTTAATTTTTCACATTTTTCCATGAAAAGTGCCAATACCCCCCCCTTTGGGTTCTAGGTGAAAATCTCACTCGACACAAATCAAACAAAAATGTTTCCATGGTGTGCATTGTTGTTCATTTTCATCAAATAAACAAAATAAAACCCAGAATAAATCATTAAAGACAGGAAATGAGCATAAAAGATGCCTCAGCGCAAGTGTTTATGTTAGTAAAAGAGCCCAAATTTCTAAAAATATTGCGAAAAACAAAATCTTCCATTATAGAGTGAATGTTTGAGGTGTATTGAAGGCATTTATTTCATTTTTAGAAATTTTAATTTTTCACATTTTTCCATGAAAAGTGCCAATACCCCCCTCTTTGGGTTCTAGGTGAAATTCTCACTCGACACAATTCAAACAGAAATGTTTCCATGGTGTGTATTGTTGTTCGTTTTCATCAAATAAACAAAATAAAACCCAGATTAAATCATTAAAGACAAGAAATGAGCATAAAAGATGCCTCAGCGCAAGTGTTAATGTTAGTAAAAGAGCCCAAATTTCAAAAAATATTGCGAAAAACAACAATCTTCCATTATAGAGAGAATGTTTGAGGTGTATAGAAGGCATTTATTTCATTTTAGAAATTTTTATTTTTCACGTTTTTCCATGAAAAGTGCAATACCCCCCCCTTTGGGTTCTACATGAAAATCTCACTCGACACAAATCAACAGAAATGTTTCCATGGTGTGTATTGTTGTTCATTTCCATCAAATAAACAAAATAAAACCCAGAGTTAATCATTAAAGACAGGAAATGAGCATAAAACATGCCTCAGCGCAAGTGTTAATATTAGTCAAAGAGTCCAAATTTCAAAAATATTGCGAAAAACAACAATCTTCCATTATAGAGTAAATGTTTGAGTTGTATAGAAGGCATTTATTTCATTTTTAGAAATTTTAATTTTTCACATTTTTCCATGAAAGTGCCAATACCCCCCTCTTTGGGTTCTAGGTGAAATTCTCACTCGACACAATTCAAACAGAAATGTTTCCATGGTGTGTATTGTTGTTCGTTTTCATCAAATAAACAAAATAAAACCCAGAATAAATCATTAAAGACAGGAAATGAGCATAAAAGATGCCTAAACGCAAGTGTTAATGTTAGTCAAAGAGCCCAAATTTCAAAAAATATTGCGATAAACAACAATCTTCCATTATAGAGTGAATGTTTGAGGTGTATAGAAGGCATTTATTTCATTTTAGAAATTTTAATTTTTCACATTTTTCCATGAAAAGTGCCAATACCCCCCCCTTTGGGTTCTAGGTGAAATTCTCACTTGACACAAATCAAACAACAATGTTTCCATGGTGTGTATTGTTGTTCATTTTCATCAAATAAACAAAATAAAACCCAGAGTTAATCATTAAAGACAAGAAATGAGCATAAAAGATGCCTCAGCGCAAGTGTTAATGTTAGTAAAAGATCCCAAATTTCAAAAAATATTGCGAAAAACAAAAATCTTCCATTATAGATTGAATGTTTGAGGTGTTGAGAAGGCATTTTTTTCATTTTTAGAAATTTTAATTTTTCACATTTTTCCATGAAAAGTGCCAATACCCCCCCACTTTGGGTTCTTGGTGAAATTCTCACTCGGCACAAATCAAACAAAAATGTTTCCATGGTGTGTATTATTGTTAATTTTCATCAAATAAAAAAAATAAACTCAGAGTTAATCATTAAAGACAAGAAATGAGCATAAAAGATGCCTCAGCGCTAGTGTTAATGTTGGTAAAAGAGGCCAAATTTCAAAAAATATTGCGAAAAACAACAATCTTCCATTATAGAGTGAATGTTTGAGGTGTATAAAAGGCATTTATTTCATTTTAGAAATTTTAATTTTTCACATTTTTCCATGAAAAGTGCCAATACCCCCCCCTTTGGGTTCTAGGTGAAAATCTCACTCGACACAATTCAAACAAAAATGTTTCCATGGTGTGTATTGTTGTTCATTTTCATCAAATAAACAAAATAAAACCCAGAATAAATCATTAAAGACAAGAAATGAGCTTAAAAGATGCCTCAGCGCAAGTGTTAATGTTAGTCAAAGAGCCCAAATTTCAAAAAATATTGCGAAAAACAACAATCTTCCATTATAGAGTGAATGTTTGAGGTGTATAGAAGGCATTTATTTCATTTTTCGAAATTTTAATATTTCACATTTTTCCATGAAAAGGGCATTCCCCCCCTTTGGGTTCTAGGTGAAATTCTCACTCGACACAAATCAAACAAAAATGTTTCCATGGTGTGTATTGTTGTTTATTTAATTGTTGTTTTAATGTTAATAAAAGAGCCCAAATTTCTAAAAATATTGCGAAAAACAACAATCTTCCATTATAGAGTGAATGTTTGAGGTGTATAGAAGGCATTTATTTCATTTTTAGAAATTTTAATTTTTCACATTGTTTAATGAAAAGTGCCAATACCTCACCCCCTTTGGGTTCTAGGTGAAATTCTTACTCGACACAAATCAAACAAAAATGTTTCCATGGTGTGTATTGTTGTTTATTTTCATCAAATAAACAAAATAAAACTCAGAATAAATCATTAAAGACAAGAAATGAGCATAAAAGATGCCTCAGCGCAAGTTTTAATGTTAATAAAAGAGCCCAAATTTCTAAAAATATTGCGAAAAACAACAATCTTCCATTATAGAGTGAATGTGTGAGGTGTATAGAAGGCATTTATTTCATTTTTAGAAATTTTAATTTTTCACATTTTTCCATGAAAAGTGCCAAAACCCCCCCCTTTGGGTTCTAGGTGAAAATCTCACTCGACACAAATCAAACAAAAATGTTTCCATGGTGTGTATTGTTGTTCATTTTCATCAAATAAACAAAATAAAACCCATATTAAATCATTAAAGACAAGAAATGAGCATAAAAGATGCCTCAGCGCAAGTGTTAATCTTAGTAAAAAAGCCCAAATTTCAAAAAATATTGCGAAAAACAACAATCTTCCATTATAGAGTGAATGTTTGAGGTGTATAGAAGGCATTTATTTCATTTTTAGAAATTTTTATTTTTCACATTTTTCCATGAAAAGTGCCAATACCCCCCCCTTTGGGTTCTACATGAAAATCTCACTCGACACAAATCAAACAGAAATGTTTCCATGGTGTGTATTGTTGTTCATTTCCATCAAATAAACAAAATAAAACCTAGAGTTAATCATTAAAGACAGGAAATGAGCATAAAACATGCCTCAGCGCAAGTGTTAATATTAGTCAAAGAGTCCAAATTTCAAAAAATATTGCGAAAAACAACAATCTTCCATTATAGAGTAAATGTTTGAGTTGTATAGAAGGCATTTATTTCATTTTTAGAAATTTTAATTTTTCACATTTTTCCATGAAAAGTGCCAATACCCCCCTCTTTGGGTTCTAGGTGAAATTCTCACTCGACACAATTCAAACAGAAATGTTTCCATGGTGTGTATTGTTGCTCGTTTTCATCAAATAAACAAAATAAAACCCAGAATAAATCATTAAAGACAAGAAATGAGCATAAAAGATGCCTAAACGCAAGTGTTAATGTTAGTCAAAGAGCCCAAATTTCAAAAAACATTGCGATAAACAACAATCTTCCATTATAGAGTGAATGTTTGAGGTGTATAGAAGGCATTTATTTCATTTTTAGAAATTTTAATTTTTCACATTTTTCCATGAAAAGTGCCAATACCCCCCCTTTGGGTTCTAGGTGAAATTCTCACTTGACACAAATCAAACAACAATGTTTCCATGGTGTGTATTGTTGTTCATTTTCATCAAATAAACAAAATAAAACCCAGAGTTAATCATTAAAGACAATAAATGAGCATAAAAGATGCCTCAGCGCAAGTGTTAATGTTAGTAAAAGATCCCGAATTTCAAAAAATATTGCGAAAAACAAAAATCTTCCTTTATAGATTGAATGTTTGAGGTGTAGAGAAGGCATTTATTTCATTTTTAGAAATTTTAATTTTTCACATTTTTCCATGAAAAGTGCCAATACCCCCCCCCACTTTGGGTTCTTGGTGAAATTCTCACTCGGCACAAATCAAACAAAAATGTTTCCATGGTGTGTATTATTGTTAATTTTCATCAAATAAAAAAAATAAAACTCAGAGTTAATCATTAAAGACAAGAAATGAGCATAAAAGATGCCTCAGCGCAAGTGTTAATGTTGGTAAAAGAGGCCAAATTTCAAAAAATATTGCGAAAAACAACAATCTTCCATTATAGAGTGAATGTTTGAGGTGTATAAAAGGCATTTATTTCATTTTTAGAAATTTTAATTTTTCACATTTTTCCATGAAAAGTGCCAATACCCCCCCCTTTGGGTTCTAGGTGAAAATCTCACTCGACACAATTCAAACAAAAATGTTTCCATGGTGTGTATTGTTGTTCATTTTCATCAAATAAACAAAATAAAACCCAGAATAAATCATTAAAGACAAGAAATGAGCTTAAAAGATGCCTCAGCGCAAGTGTTAATGTTAGTCAAAGAGCCCAAATTTCAAAAAATATTGCGAAAAACAACAATCTTCAATTATAGAGTGAATGTTTGAGGTGTATAGAAGGCATATATTTCATTTTTCGAAATTTTAATATTTCACATTTTTCCATGAAAAGGATATACCCCCCCTTTGGGTTCTAGGTGAAATTCTCACTCGACACAAATCAAACAAAAATGTTTCCATGGTGTGTATTGTTGTTTTATTTCATCAAACAAACAAAATAAAACCCAGAATAAATCATTAAAGACAAGAAATGAGCATAAAAGATGCCTCAGCGCAAGTGTTAATGTTAGTAAAAGAGCCCAAATTTCAAAAAATATTGCGAAAAACAACAATCTTCCATTATAGAGTAAATGTTTGAGTCGTATAGAAGGCATTTATTTTATTTTTCGAAATTTTAATTTTTCACATTTTTCCATGAAAACTGCCAATACCCCCCCCCCTTTGTGTTCTAGGTGAAAATCTCACTCGACACAAATCAAACAAATATGTTTCCATGGTGTGTATTGTTGTTCATTTTCATCAAATAAAAAAAATAAAACCCAGAATAAATCATTAAAGACAAGAAATGAGCATAAAAGATGCCTCAGCGCAAGTGTTAATGTTAGTAAAAGAGCCCAAATTTCAAAAAATATTGCGCAAATAACAATCTTCCATTATAGAGTCAATGTTTGAGGTGTATAGAAGGCATTTATTTCATTTTTAGAAATTTTAATTTTTCACATTTTTCCATAAAAAGTGCCAATACCCCCCCCTTTGGGTTCTACATGAAAATCACACTCAACACATATCAAACAAAAATTTTTCCATGGTGTGTATAGTTGTTCATTTTCATCAAATAAACAAAATAAAACCCAGAATAAATCATTAAAGACAAGAAATGAGCATAAAAGATGCCTCAGCGCAAGTGTTAATGTTAGTAAAAGAGCCCAAATTTCTAAAAATATTGCGAAAAACAACAATCTTCCATTATAGAGTGAATGTTTGAGGTGTATAGAAGGCATTTATTTCATTTTTAGAAATTTTAATTTTTCACATTTTTCCATGAAAAGTGCCAATACCCCCCCCTTTGGGTTCTAGGGGAAATTCTCACTCGACACAAATCAAACAAAAATGTTTCCATGGTGTGTATTGTTGTTCATTTTCATCAAATAAAAAAAATCAAACGCAGAATAAATCATTAAAGACAAGAAATGAGAATAAAAGATGCCTCAGCGCAAGTGTTAATGTTAGTAAAAGAGCCCAAATTTCTAAAAATATTGCGAAAAACAACAATCTTCCATTATAGAGTGAATGTTTGAGGTTTATAGAAGGCATTTATTTCATTTTTAGAAATTTTAATTTTTCACATTTTTCCATGAAAAGTGCCAATACCCCCCCCTTTGGGTTCTAGGGGAAATTCTCACTCGAAACAAATCAAACAAAAATGTTTCCATGGTGTGTATTGTTGCTCATTTTCATCAAATTAACATAAATAAACCCAGAATAAATCATTAAAGACAAGAAATGAGCATAAAAGATGCCTCAGCGCAAGTGTTAATGTTAGTAAAAGAGCCCACATTTCTAAAAATATTGCGAAAAACAACAATCTTCCATTATAGAGTGAATGTTTGAGGTGTATAGATGGCATTTATTTCATTTTTAGAAATTTTAATTTTTCACATTTTTCCATGAAAAGTGCCAAAACCCCCCCGTTTGGGTTCTAGGTGAAAATCTCACTCGACACAAATCAAACAAAAATGTTTCCATGGTGTGTATTGTTGTTCATTTTCATCAAATAAAAAATATAAAACCCAGAATAAATCATTAAAGACAAGAAATGAGCATAAAAGATGCCTCAGCGCAAGTGTTAATGTTAGTAAAAGAGCCCAAATTTCTAAAAATATTGCGAAAAACAACAATCTTCCATTATAGAGTGAATGTTTGAGGTGTATAGAAGGCATTTATTTCATTTTTAGAAATTTTAATTTTTCACATTTTTCCATGAAAAGTGCCAATACCCCCCCCATTGGGTTCTAGGTGAAATTCTCACTCGACACAAATCAAACAAAAATGTTTCCATGGTGTGTATTGTTGTTCATTTTCATCAAATAAACAAAATAAAACCCAGAATAAATCATTAAAGACAAGAAATGAGCATAAAAGATGCCTCAGCGCAAGTTTTAATGTTAATAAAAGAGCCCAAATTTCTAAAAATATTGCGAAAAACAACAATCTTCCATTATAGAGTGAATGTTTGAGGTGTATAGAAGGCATTTATTTCATTTTTAGAAATTTTAATTTTTCACATTTTTCCATGAAAAGTGCCAATACCCCCCCCCTTTGGGTTCTAGGTGAAAATCTCACTCGACACAAATCAAACAAAAATGTTTCCATGGTGTGTATTGTTGTTCATTTTCATCAAATAAACAAAATAAAACCCAGAATAAATCATTAAAGACAAGAAATGAGCATTAAAGATGCCTCGCCGCAAGTGTTAATGTTAGTAAAAGAGCCCAAATTTCAAAAAATATTGCGAAAAACAACAATCTTCCATTATAGAGTGAATGTTTGAGGTGTATAGAAGGCATTTATTTCATTTTTAGAAATTTTCAATTTTTCACATTTCTCCATGAAAAGTGCCAAAAACCCCCCCTTTGGGTTCTAGGTGAAATTCTCACTCGAAACAATTCAAAGAAAAATTTTTCCATGGTGTGTATTGTTGTTCATTTTCATCAAATAAACAAAAGAAAACCCAGAGTTAATCATTAAAGACAAGAAATGAGCATTAAAGATGCCTCAGCGCAAGTTTTAATTTTTGTAAAAGAGCCCAAATTTCAAATAATATTGCGAAAAACAACAATCTTCCATTATTAAGTGAATGTTTGAGGTGTATAGAAGGCATTTATTTCATTTTTAGAAATTTTTATTTTTCACATTTTTCCATGAAAAGTGCCAATACCCCCCCCTTTGGGTTCTACATGAAAATCTCACTCGACACAAATCAAACAGAAATGTTTCCATGGTGTGTATTGTTGTTCATTTCCATCAAATAAACAAAATAAATCCCAGAGTTAATCATTAAAGACAGGAAATGAGCATAAAAGATGCCTCAGCGCAAGTGTTAATATTAGTCAAAGAGTCCAAATTTCAAAAAATATTGCGAAAAACAACAACCTTCCATTATAGAGTAAATGTTTGAGGTGTATAGAAGGCATTTATTTCATTTTTAGAAATTTTAATTTTTCACATTTTTCCATGAAAAGTGCCAATACCCCCCTCTTTGGGTTCTAGGTGAAATTCTCACTCGACACAGTTCAAACAGAAATGTTTCCATGGTGTGTATTGTTGTTCGTTTTCATCAAATAAACAAAATAAAACCCAGAATAAATCATTAAAGACAGGAAATGAGCATAAAAGATGCCTAAGCGCAAGTGTTAATGTTAGTCAAAGAGCCCAAATTTCAAAAAATATTGCGAAAAACAACAATCTTCCGTTATAGAGTGAATGTTTGAGGTGTATAGAAGGCATTTATTTCATTTTTAGAAATTTTAATTTTTCACATTTTTCCATGAAAAGTGCCCATACCCCCCCCTTTGGGTTCTAGGTGAAATTCTAACTCGACACAAATCAAACAAAAATGTTTCCATGGTGTGTATTGTTGTTCATTTTCATCAAATAAACAAAATAAAACCCAGAATAAATCATTAAAGACAAGAAATGAGCATAAAAGATACCTCAGCGCAAGTGTTAATGTTAGTAAAAGAGCCCAAATTTCAAAAAAAATAGTGAGAAAAACAACAATCTTCCATTATAAAGTGAATGTTTGAGGTGTATACAAGGCATTTATTTCATTTTTAGAAATTTTAATTTTTCACATTTTTCCATGAAAAGGGCCAATACGCCCCCCTTTGGGTTCTACACGAAAATCACCCTCGACACAAATCAAACAAAAATGTTTCCATGGTGTGTCTTGTTGATCAATTTCATCAAATAAACAAAATAAAACCCAGAATATATCATTAAAGACAAGAAATGAGCATAAAAGATGCCTCAGCGCAAGTGTTTATGTTAGTAAAAGAGCCCAAATTTCAAAAAATATTGCGAAAAACAACAATCTTCCATTATAGAGTGAATGTTTGAGGTGTATAGAAGGCATTTGTTTCATTTTTAGAAATTTTAATTTTTCACATTTTTCCATGAAAAGTGCCAATACCCCCTCTTTGGGTTCTAGGTGAAATTCTCACTCGACACAAATCAAACAAAAATGTTTCCATGGTGTGTATTGTTGTTCATTTTCATCAAATAAAAAAAAATAAAACCCAGAATAAATCATTAAAGACAAGAAATGAGCATAAAAGATGCCTCAGCGCAAGTGTTAATGTTAGTAAAAGAGCCCAAATTTCTAAAAATATTGCGAAAAACAACAATCTTCCATTATAGAGTGAATGTTTGAGGTGTATAGAAGGCATTTATTTCATTTTTAGAAATTTTAATTTTTCACATTTTTCCATGAAAAACGCCAATACCCCCCCTTTGGGTTCTAGGGGAAATTCACACTCGACACAAATCAAACAAAAATGTTTCCATGGTGTGTATTGTTGTTCATTTTCATCAAATAAACAAAATAAAACCCAGAATAAATCATTAAAGACAAGAAATGAGCATAAAAGATGCCTCAGCGCAAGTGTTAATGTTAGTAAAAGAGCCCAAATTTCTAAAAATATTGCGAAAAACAACAATCTTCCATTATAGAGTGAATGTTTGAGGTGTATAGAAGGCATTTATTTCATTTTTAGAAATTTTAATTTTTCACATTTTTCCATGAAAAGTGCCAATACGCCCCCCTTTGGGTTCTAGGGGAAATTCTCACTCGACACAAATCAAACAAAAATGTTTCCATGGTGTGTATTGTTGTTCATTTTCATTAAATAAACAAAATAAAACCCAGAAATAATCATTAAAGACAAGAAATGAGCATAAAAGATGCCTCAGCGCAAGTGTTAATGTTAGTAAAAGAGCCCAAATTTCTAAAAATATTGCGAAAAACAACAATCTTCCATGATAGAGTGAATGTTTGAGATGTATAGAAGGCATTTATTTCATTTTTAGAAATTTTAATTTTTCACATTTTTCCATGAAAAGTGCCAATACCCCCCCCTTTGGGTTCTACAGGAAAATCTCACTCGACACAAATCAAACAAAAATGTTTCCATGGTGTGTATGGTTGTTCATTTTCATCAAATAAACAAAATAAAACCCAGAATAAATCATTAAAGACAGGAAATGAGCATAAAAGATGCCTCAGCGCCAGTGTTAATGTTAGTAAAAGAGCCCAAATTTCAAAAAATATTGCGAAAAACAACAATCTTCAATTATAGAGTGAATGTTTGAGGTGTATAGAAGGCATTTATTTCATTTTTCGAAATTTTAATTTTTCACATTTTTCCATGAAAAGTGCCAATACCCCCCCCTTTGGGTTCTAGGTGAAATTCTCACTCGACCCAAATCAAACAAAAATGTTTCCATGGTGTGTATTGTTGTTTATTTTCAACAAATAAACAAAATAAAACTCAGAAAAAATCATTAAAGACAAGATGTGAGCATAAAAGATGCCTCAGCGCAAGTTTTAATGTTAATAAAAGAGCCCAAATTTCTAAAAATATTGCGAAAAACAACAATCTTCCATTATAGAGTGAATGTTTGAGGTGTATTGAAGGCATTTATTTCATTTTTAGAAATTTTAATTTTTCACATTTTTCCATGAAAAGTGCCAATACCCCCCCCTTTGGGTTCTAGGTGAAAATCTCACTCGACACAAATCAAACAAAAATGTTTCCATGGTGTGTATTGTTGTTCATTTTCATCAAATAAACAAAAAAAAACCCAGAATAAATCATTAAAGACAAGAAATGAGCATAAAAGATGCCTCAGCGCAAGTGTTAATGTTAGTAAAAGAGCCCAATTTTCTAAAAATATTGCGAAAAACAACAATCTTCCATTATAGAGTGAATGTTTGAGGTGTATAGAAGGCATTTATTTCATTTTTAGAAATTTTAATTTTTCACATTTTTCCATGAAAAGTGCCAATACCCCCCCCTTTGGGTTCTAGGTGAAAATCTCACTCGACACAAATCAAACAAAAATGTTTCCATGGTGTATATTGCTGTTCATTTTCATCAAATAAACAAAATAAAACCCAGAGTTAATCATTAAAGACAAGAAATGAGCATAAAAGATGCCTCAGCGCAAGTGTTAATTTTAGTAAAAGAGCCCAAATTTCTAAAAATATTGCGAAAAACAACAATCTTCCATTAAAGAGTGAATGTTTGAGGTGTATAGAAGGCATTTATTTCATTTTTAGAAATTTTAATTTTTCACATTTTTCCATGAAAAGTGCCAATACCCCCCCCTTTGGGTTCTAAGGGAAATTCTCACTCAACACATTTCAAACAAAAATGTTTCCATGGTGTGTATTGTTGTTCATTTTCATCAAATAAACAAAATAAAACCCAGAATAAATCATTTAAGACAAGAAATGAGCATAAAAGATGCCTCAGCGCAAGTGTTAATGCTAGTAAAAGAGCCCAAATTTCAAAAAATATTGCGAAAAACAACAATCTTCCATTATAGAGTAAATATTTGAGGTGTATAGAAGGCATTAATTTCATTTTTAGAAATTTTAATTTTTCACATTTTTCCATGAAAAGTGCCAATACCCCTTTGGGTTCTAGGTGAAATCTCACTCGACACAAATCAAACAAAAATGTTTCCATGGTGTGTATTGTTGTTTATTTTCAACAAATAAACAAAATAAAACTCAGAATAAATCATTAAAGACAAGATGTGAGCATAAAAGATGCCTCAGCGCAAGTTTTAATGTTAATAAAAGAGCCCAAATTTCTAAAAATATTGCGAAAAACAACAATCTTCCATTATAGAGTGAATGTTTGAGGTGTATTGAAGGCATTTATTTCATTTTTAGAAATTTTAATTTTTCACATTTTTCCATGAAAAGTGCCAATACCCCCCCCTTTGGGTTCTAGGTGAAAATCTCACTCGACACAAATCAAACAAAAATGTTTCCATGGTGTGTATTGTTGTTCATTTTCATCAAATAAACAAAAAAAAACCCAGAATAAATCATTAAAGACAAGAAATGAGCATAAAAGATGCCTCAGCGCAAGTGTTAATGTTAGTAAAAGAGCCCAATTTTCTAAAAATATTGCGAAAAACAACAATCTTCCATTATAGAGTGAATGTTTGAGGTGTATAGAAGGCATTTATTTCATTTTTAGAAATTTTAATTTTTCACATTTTTCCATGAAAAGTGCCAATACCCCCCCCTTTGGGTTCTAGGTGAAAATCTCACTCGACACAAATCAAACAAAAATGTTTCCATGGTGTGTATTGTTGTTCATTTTCATCAAATAAACAAAAAAAAACCCAGAATAAATCATTAAAGACAAGAAATGAGCATAAAAGATGCCTCAGCGCAAGTGTTTATGTTAGTAAAAGAGCCCAATTTTCTAAAAATATTGCGAAAAACAACAATCTTCCATTATAGAGTGAATGTTTGAGGTGTATAGAAGGCATTTGTTTCATTTTTAGAAATTTTAATTTTTCACATTTTTCCATGAAAAGTGCCAATACCCCCTCTTTGGGTTCTAGGTGAAATTCTCACTCGACACAAATCAAACAAAAATGTTTCCATGGTGTGTATTGTTGTTCATTTTCATCAAATAAAAAAAAATAAAACCCAGAATAAATCATTAAAGACAAGAAATGAGCATAAAAGATGCCTCAGCGCAAGTGTTAATGTTAGTAAAAGAGCCCAAATTTCTAAAAATATTGCGAAAAACAACAATCTTCCATTATAGAGTGAATGTTTGAGGTGTATAGAAGGCATTTATTTCATTTTTAGAAATTTTAATTTTTCACATTTTTCCATGAAAAACGCCAATACCCCCCCTTTGGGTTCTAGGGGAAATTCACACTCGACACAAATCAAACAAAAATGTTTCCATGGTGTGTATTGTTGTTCATTTTCATCAAATAAACAAAATAAAACCCAGAATAAATCATTAAAGACAAGAAATGAGCATAAAAGATGCCTCAGCGCAAGTGTTAATGTTAGTAAAAGAGCCCAAATTTCTAAAAATATTGCGAAAAACAACAATCTTCCATTATAGAGTGAATGTTTGAGGTGTATAGAAGGCATTTATTTCATTTTTAGAAATTTTAATTTTTCACATTTTTCCATGAAAAGTGCCAATACGCCCCCCTTTGGGTTCTAGGGGAAATTCTCACTCGACACAAATCAAACAAAAATGTTTCCATGGTGTGTATTGTTGTTCATTTTCATTAAATAAACAAAATAAAACCCAGAAATAATCATTAAAGACAAGAAATGAGCATAAAAGATGCCTCAGCGCAAGTGTTAATGTTAGTAAAAGAGCCCAAATTTCTAAAAATATTGCGAAAAACAACAATCTTCCATGATAGAGTGAATGTTTGAGATGTATAGAAGGCATTTATTTCATTTTTAGAAATTTTAATTTTTCACATTTTTCCATGAAAAGTGCCAATACCCCCCCCTTTGGGTTCTACAGGAAAATCTCACTCGACACAAATCAAACAAAAATGTTTCCATGGTGTGTATGGTTGTTCATTTTCATCAAATAAACAAAATAAAACCCAGAATAAATCATTAAAGACAGGAAATGAGCATAAAAGATGCCTCAGCGCCAGTGTTAATGTTAGTAAAAGAGCCCAAATTTCAAAAAATATTGCGAAAAACAACAATCTTCAATTATAGAGTGAATGTTTGAGGTGTATAGAAGGCATTTATTTCATTTTTCGAAATTTTAATTTTTCACATTTTTCCATGAAAAGTGCCAATACCCCCCCCTTTGGGTTCTAGGTGAAATTCTCACTCGACCCAAATCAAACAAAAATGTTTCCATGGTGTGTATTGTTGTTTATTTTCAACAAATAAACAAAATAAAACTCAGAAAAAATCATTAAAGACAAGATGTGAGCATAAAAGATGCCTCAGCGCAAGTTTTAATGTTAATAAAAGAGCCCAAATTTCTAAAAATATTGCGAAAAACAACAATCTTCCATTATAGAGTGAATGTTTGAGGTGTATTGAAGGCATTTATTTCATTTTTAGAAATTTTAATTTTTCACATTTTTCCATGAAAAGTGCCAATACCCCCCCCTTTGGGTTCTAGGTGAAAATCTCACTCGACACAAATCAAACAAAAATGTTTCCATGGTGTGTATTGTTGTTCATTTTCATCAAATAAACAAAAAAAAACCCAGAATAAATCATTAAAGACAAGAAATGAGCATAAAAGATGCCTCAGCGCAAGTGTTAATGTTAGTAAAAGAGCCCAATTTTCTAAAAATATTGCGAAAAACAACAATCTTCCATTATAGAGTGAATGTTTGAGGTGTATAGAAGGCATTTATTTCATTTTTAGAAATTTTAATTTTTCACATTTTTCCATGAAAAGTGCCAATACCCCCCCCTTTGGGTTCTAGGTGAAAATCTCACTCGACACAAATCAAACAAAAATGTTTCCATGGTGTATATTGCTGTTCATTTTCATCAAATAAACAAAATAAAACCCAGAGTTAATCATTAAAGACAAGAAATGAGCATAAAAGATGCCTCAGCGCAAGTGTTAATTTTAGTAAAAGAGCCCAAATTTCTAAAAATATTGCGAAAAACAACAATCTTCCATTAAAGAGTGAATGTTTGAGGTGTATAGAAGGCATTTATTTCATTTTTAGAAATTTTAATTTTTCACATTTTTCCATGAAAAGTGCCAATACCCCCCCCTTTGGGTTCTAAGGGAAATTCTCACTCAACACATTTCAAACAAAAATGTTTCCATTGTGTGTATTGTTGTTCATTTTCATCAAATAAACAAAATAAAACCCAGAATAAATCATTTAAGACAAGAAATGAGCATAAAAGATGCCTCAGCGCAAGTGTTAATGCTAGTAAAAGAGCCCAAATTTCAAAAAATATTGCGAAAAACAACAATCTTCCATTATAGAGTAAATATTTGAGGTGTATAGAAGGCATTAATTTCATTTTTAGAAATTTTAATTTTTCACATTTTTCCATGAAAAGTGCCAATACCCCTTTGGGTTCTAGGTGAAATCTCACTCGACACAAATCAAACAAAAATGTTTCCATGGTGTGTATTGTTGTTTATTTTCAACAAATAAACAAAATAAAACTCAGAATAAATCATTAAAGACAAGATGTGAGCATAAAAGATGCCTCAGCGCAAGTTTTAATGTTAATAAAAGAGCCCAAATTTCTAAAAATATTGCGAAAAACAACAATCTTCCATTATAGAGTGAATGTTTGAGGTGTATTGAAGGCATTTATTTCATTTTTAGAAATTTTAATTTTTCACATTTTTCCATGAAAAGTGCCAATACCCCCCCCTTTGGGTTCTAGGTGAAAATCTCACTCGACACAAATCAAACAAAAATGTTTCCATGGTGTGTATTGTTGTTCATTTTCATCAAATAAACAAAAAAAAACCCAGAATAAATCATTAAAGACAAGAAATGAGCATAAAAGATGCCTCAGCGCAAGTGTTAATGTTAGTAAAAGAGCCCAATTTTCTAAAAATATTGCGAAAAACAACAATCTTCCATTATAGAGTGAATGTTTGAGGTGTATAGAAGGCATTTATTTCATTTTTAGAAATTTTAATTTTTCACATTTTTCCATGAAAAGTGCCAATACCCCCCCCTTTGGGTTCTAGGTGAAAATCTCACTCGACACAAATCAAACAAAAATGTTTCCATGGTGTGTATTGTTGTTCATTTTCATCAAATAAACAAAAAAAAACCCAGAATAAATCATTAAAGACAAGAAATGAGCATAAAAGATGCCTCAGCGCAAGTGTTAATGTTAGTAAAAGAGCCCAATTTTCTAAAAATATTGCGAAAAACAACAATCTTCCATTATAGAGTGAATGTTTGAGGTGTATAGAAGGCATTTATTTCATTTTTAGAAATTTTAATTTTTCACATTTTTCCATGAAAAGTGCCAATACCCCCCCCTTTGGGTTCTAGGTGAAAATCTCACTCGACACAAATCAAACAAAAATGTTTCCATGGTGTATATTGCTGTTCATTTTCATCAAATAAACAAAATAAAACCCAGAGTTAATCATTAAAGACAAGAAATGAGCATAAAAGATGCCTCAGCGCAAGTGTTAATTTTAGTTAAAGAGCCCAAATTTCTAAAAATATTGCGAAAAACAACAATCTTCCATTAAAGAGTGAATGTTTGAGGTGTATAGAAGGCATTTATTTCATTTTTAGAAATTTTAATTTTTCACATTTTTCCATGAAAAGTGCCAATACCCCCCCCTTTGGGTTCTAAGGGAAATTCTCACTCAACACATTTCAAACAAAAATGTTTCCATGGTGTGTATTGTTGTTCATTTTCATCAAATAAACAAAATAAAACCCAGAATAAATCATTTAAGACAAGAAATGAGCATAAAAGATGCCTCAGCGCAAGTGTTAATGCTAGTAAAAGAGCCCAAATTTCAAAAAATATTGCGAAAAACAACAATCTTCCATTATAGAATAAATATTTGAGGTGTATAGAAGGCATTAATTTCATTTTTAGAAATTTTAATTTTTCACATTTTTCCATGAAAAGTGCCAATACCCCCCCTTTGGGTTCTAGGTGAAATCTCACTCGACACAAATCAAACAAAAATGTTTCCATGGTGTATATTGTTGTTCATTTTCATCAAATAAACAAAATAAAACCCAGAAAAAATCATTAAAGACAAGAAATGAGCATAAAAGATGCCTCAGCGCAAGGGTTAATGCTAGTAAAAGAGCCCAAATTTCAAAAAATATTGCGAAAAACAACAA
This sequence comes from Hetaerina americana, assembly GCF_022747635.1. NCBI lineage: Eukaryota > Metazoa > Arthropoda > Insecta > Odonata > Calopterygidae > Hetaerina > Hetaerina americana. The sequence goes on along the minus strand of NW_027286178.1, from coordinate 8,234 downwards.
TCTTCCATTATAGAGTAAATATTTGAGGTGTATAGAAGGCATTTATTTCATTTTTAGAAATTTTAATTTTTCACATTTTTCCATGAAAAGTGCCAATACCCCCCCTTTGGGTTCTAGGTGAAAATCTCACTCGACACAAATCAAACAAAAATGTTTCCATGGTGTGTATTGTTGTTCATTTTCATCAAATAAAAAAAATAAAACCCAGAATAAATCATTAAAGACAAGAAATGAGCATAAAAGATGTCTCAGCGCAAGTGTTAATGTTAGTAAAAGAGCCCAAATTTCTAAAAATATTGCGAAAACCAACAATCTTCCATTATAGAGTGAATGTTTGAGGTGTATTGAAGGCATTTATTTCATTTTTAGAAATTTTAATTTTTCACATTTTTCCATGAAAAGTGCCAATACCCCCCCCTTTGGGTTCTAGGTGAAAATCTCACTCGACACAAATCAAACAAAAATGTTTCCATGGTGTGCATTGTTGTTCATTTTCATCAAATAAACAAAATAAAACCCAGAATAAATCATTAAAGACAGGAAATGAGCATAAAAGATGCCTCAGCGCAAGTGTTTATGTTAGTAAAAGAGCCCAAATTTCTAAAAATATTGCGAAAAACAAAAATCTTCCATTATAGAGTGAATGTTTGAGGTGTATTGAAGGCATTTATTTCATTTTTAGAAATTTTAATTTTTCACATTTTTCCATGAAAAGTGCCAATACCCCCCCCTTTGGGTTCTAGGTGAAAATCTCACTCGACACAAATCAAACAAAAATGTTTCCATGGTGTGTATTGTTGTTCATTTTCATCAAATAAACAAAATAAAACCCAGAATAAATCATTAAAGACAAGAAATGAGCATAAAAGATGCCTCAGCGCAAGTGTTAATGTTAGTAAAAGAGCCCAAATTTCTAAAAATATTGCGAAAAACAACAATCTTCCAATTTTTAGAGTGAATGTTTGAGGTGTATTGAAGGCATTTATTTCATTTTTAGAAATTTTAATTTTTCACATTTTTCCATGAAAAGTGCCAATACCCCCCCCTTTGGGTTCTAGGTAAAAATCTCACTCGACACAAATCAAACAAAAATGTTTCCATGGTGTGTATTGTTGTTCATTTTCATCAAATAAACAAAATAAAACCCAGAATAAATCATTAAAGACAAGAAATGAGCATAAAAGATGCCTCAGCGCAAGTGTTAATGTTAGTAAAAGAGCCCAAATTTCTAAAAATATTGCGAAAAACAACAATCTTCCATAATAGAGTGAATGTTTGAGGTGTATAGAAGGCATTTATTTCATTTTTAGAAATTTTAATTTTTCACATTTTTCCATGAAAAGTGCCAATACCCCCCCCTTTGGGTTCTAGGTGAAAATCTCACTCGACACAAAACAAAACAAAAATGTTTCCATGGTGTGCATTGTTGTTCATTTTCATCAAATAAACAAATTAAAACCCAGAGTTAATCATTAAAGACAGGAAATGAGCATAAAAGATGCCTCAGCGCTTAGTAAAAGAGCCCAAATTTTAAAAAATATTGCGAAAAACAACAATCTTCCATTATAGAGTGAATGTTTGAGGTGTATAGAAGGCATTTATTTCATTTTTAGAAATTTTAATTTTTCACATTTTTCCATGAAAAGTGCCAATACCCCCCCCTTTGGGTTCTAGGTGAAATTCTCACTCGACACCATTCAAAGAAAACTTTTTCCATGGTGTGTATTGTTGTTCATTTTCATCAAATAAACAAAATAAAACCCAGAGTTAATCATTAAAGACAAGAAATGAGCATAAAAGATGCCTCAGCGCAAGTGTTAATGTTAGTAAAAGATCCCAAATTTCAAAAAATATTGCGAAAAACAACAATCTTCCATTATAGAGTGAATGTTTGAGGTGTATAGAAGGCATTTATTTCATTTTTAGAAATTTTAATTTTTCACATTTTTCCATGAAAAGTGCCAATACCCCCCTCTTTGGGTTCTAGGTGAAATTCTCACTCGACACAATTCAAACAAAAATGTTTCCATGGTGTGTATTGTTGTTCGTTTTCATCAAATAAACAAAATAAAACCCAGAATAAATCATTAAAGACAGGAAATGAGCATAAAAGATGCCTAAGCGCAAGTGTTAATGTTAGTCAAAGAGCCCAAATTTCAAAAAATATTGCGAAAAACAACAATCTTTCATTATAGAGTGAATGTTTAAGGCGTATAGAAGGCATTTATTTCATTTTTAGAAATTTTAATTTTTCACATTTTTCCATGAAAAGTGCCAATACCCCCCCTTTGGGTTCTACACGAAAATCACACTCGACACAAATCAAACAACAATGTTTCCATGGTGTGTATTGTTGTTCATTTTCTTCAAATAAACAAAATAAAACCCAGAGTTAATCATTAAAGACAAGAAATGAGCATAAAAGATGCCTCAGCGCAAGTGTTAATGTTAGTAAAAGATCCCAAATTTCAAAAAATATTGCGAAAAACAACAATCTTCCATAATAGAGTGAATGTTTGAGGTGTATAGAAGGCATTTATTTCATTTTTAGAAATTTTAATTTTTCACATTTTTCCATGAAAAGTGCAAAACCCCCCCTTTGGGTTCTAGGTGAAATCTCACTCGACACAAATCAAACAAAAATGTTTCCATGGTGTATATTGTTGTTCATTTTCATCAAATAAACAAAATAAAACCCAGAAAAAATCATTAAAGACAAGAAATGAGCATAAAAGATGCCTCAGCGCAAGGGTTAATGCTAGTAAAAGAGCCCAAATTTCAAAAAATATTGCGAAAAACAACAATCTTCCATTATAGAGTGAATGTTTGAGGTGTATACAAGGCATTTTTTTCATTTTTAGAAATTTTAATTTTTCACATTTTTCCATGAAAAGTGCCAATACCCCCCCCTTTGGGTTCTAGGTGAAATTCTCACTTGACACAAATCAAACAACAATGTTTCCATGGTGTGTATTGTTGTTCATTTTCTTCAAATAAACAAAATAAAACCCAGAGTTAATCATTAAAGACAAGAAATGAGCATAAAAGATGCCTCAGCGCAAGTGTTAATGTTAGTAAAAGATCCCAAAATTCAAAAAATATTGCGAAAAACAACAATCTTCCATAATAGAGTGAATGTTTGAGGTGTATAGAAGGCATTTATTTCATTTTTAGAAATTTTAATTTTTCACATTTTTCCATGAAAAGTGCCAATACCCCCCCCTTTGGGTTCTAGGTGAAAATCTCACTCGACACAAATCAAACAAAAATGTTTCCATGATGTGCATTGTTGTTCATTTTCATCAAATAAACAAAATAAAACCCAGAATAAATCATTAAAGACAGGAAATGAGCATAAAAGATGCCTCAGCGCAAGTGTTAATGTTAGTAAAAGAGCCCAAATTTCTAAAAATATTGCGAAAAACAAAAATCTTCCATTATAGAGTGAATGTTTGAGGTGTATTGAAGGCATTTATTTCATTTTTAGAAATTTTAATTTTTCACATTTTTCCATGAAAAGTGCCAATACCCCCCCCTTTGGGTTCTAGGTGAAAATCTCACTCGACACAAATCAAACAAAAATGTTTCCATGGTGTGTATTGTTGTTCATTTTCATCAAATAAACAAAATAAAACCCAGAATAAATCATTAAAGACAAGAAATGAGCATAAAAGATGCCTCAGCGCAAGTGTTAATGTTAGTAAAAGAGCCCAAATTTCTAAAAATATTGCGAAAAACAACAATCTTCCATTTTATAGAGTGAATGTTTGAGGTGTATTGAAGGCATTTATTTCATTTTTAGAAATTTTAATTTTTCACATTTTTCCATGAAAAGTGCCAATACCCCCCCCTTTGGGTTCTAGGTGAAATTCTCACTCGACACCATTCAAAGAAAACTTTTTCCATGGTGTGTATTGTTGTTCATTTTCATCAAATAAACAAAATAAAACCCAGAGTTAATCATTAAAGACAAGAAATGAGCATAAAAGATGCCTCAGCGCAAGTGTTAATGTTAGTAAAAGATCCCAAATTTCAAAAAATATTGCGAAAAACAACAATCTTCCATTATAGAGTGAATGTTTGAGGTGTATAGAAGGCATTTATTTCATTTTTTAGAAATTTTAATTTTTCACATTTTTCCATGAAAAGTGCCAATACCCCCCTCTTTGGGTTCTAGGTGAAATTCTCACTCGACACAATTCAAACAAAAATGTTTCCATGGTGTGTATTGTTGTTCGTTTTCATCAAATAAACAAAATAAAACCCAGAATAAATCATTAAAGACAGGAAATGAGCATAAAAGATGCCTAAGCGCAAGTGTTAATGTTAGTCAAAGAGCCCAAATTTCAAAAAATATTGCGAAAAACAACAATCTTTCATTATAGAGTGAATGTTTGAGGTGTATAGAAGGCATTTATTTCATTTTTAGAAATTTTAATTTTTCACATTTTTCCATGAAAAGTGCCAATACCCCCCCCTTTGGGTTCTAGGTGAAATTCTCACTCGACACAATTCAAAGAAAACTTTTTCCATGGTGTGTATTGTTGTTCATTTTCATCAAATAAAAAAAATAAAACCCAGAATAAATCATTAAAGACAATAAATGAGCATAAAATATGCCTCAGCGAAAGTGTTAATATTAGTAAAAGAGCCCAAATTTCAAAAAATATTGCGAAAAAACAACAATCTTCCATTATAGAGTGAATGTTTGAGGTGTATAGAAGGCATTTATTTCATTTTTAGAAATTTTAATTTTTCACATTTTTCCATGAAAAGTGCCAATACCCCCCCTTTGGGTTCTAGGTGAGATCTCACTCGACACAAATCAAACAAAAATGTTTCCATGGTGTATATTGTTGTTCATTTTCATCAAATAAACAAAATAAAACCCAGAAAAAAATCATTAAAGACAAGAAATGAGCATAAAAGATGCCTCAGCGCAAGGGTTAATGCTAGTAAAAGAGCCCAAATTTCAAAAAATATTGCGAAAAACAACAATCTTCCATTATAGAGTGAATGTTTGAGGTGTATACAAGGCATTTTTTTCATTTTTAGAAATTTTAATTTTTCACATTTTTCCATGAAAAGTGCCAATACCCCCCCCTTTGGGTTCTAGGTGAAATTCTCACTTGACACAAATCAAACAACAATGTTTCCATGGTGTGTATTGTTGTTCATTTTCTTCAAATAAACAAAATAAAACCCAGAGTTAATCATTAAAGACAAGAAATGAGCATAAAAGATGCCTCAGCGCAAGTGTTAATGTTAGTAAAAGATCCCAAATTTCAAAAAATATTGCGAAAAACAACAATCTTCCATAATAGAGTGAATGTTTGAGGTGTATAGAAGGCATTTATTTCATTTTTAGAAATTTTAATTTTTCACATTTTTCCATGAAAAGTGCCAATACCCCCCCTTTGGGTTTTAGGTGAAATCTCACTCGACACAAATCAAACAAAAATGTTTCCATGGTGTATATTGTTGTTCATTTTCATCAAATAAACAAAATAAAACCCAGAAAAAATCATTAAAGACAAGAAATGAGCAAAAAAGATGCCTCAGCGCAAGGGTTAATGCTAGTAAAAGAGCCCAAATTTCAAAAAATATTGCGAAAAACAACAATCTTCCATTATAGAGTAAATATTTGAGGTGTATAGAAGGCATTTATTTCATTTTTAGAAATTTTAATTTTTCACATTTTTCCATGAAAAGTGCCAATACCCCCCCCCTTTGGGTTCTAGGTGAAAATCTCACTCGACACAAATCAAACAAAAATGTTTCCATGGTGTGCATTGTTTTTCATTTTCATCAAATAAACAAAATAAAACCCAGAATAAATCATTAAAGACAGGAAATGAGCATAAAAGATGCCTCAGCGCAAGTGTTAATGTTAGTAAAAGAGCCCAAATTTCTAAAAATATTGCGAAAAACAAAAATCTTCCATTATAGAGTGAATGTTTGAGGTGTATTGAAGGCATTTATTTCATTTTTAGAAATTTTAATTTTTCACATTTTTCCATGAAAAGTGCCAATACCCCCCCCCTTTGGGTTCTAGGTGAAAATCTCACTCGACACAAATCAAACAAAAATGTTTCCATGGTGTGTATTGTTGTTCATTTTCATCAAATAAACAAAATAAAACCCAGAATAAATCATTAAAGACAAGAAATGAGCATAAAAGATGCCTCCGCGCAAGTGTTAATGTTAGTAAAAGAGCCCAAATTTCTAAAAATATTGCGAAAAACAACAATCTTCCATTTTATAGAGTGATTGTTTGAGGTGTATTGAAGGCATTTATTTCATTTTTAGAAATTTTAATTTTTCACATTTTTCCATGAAAAGTGCCAATACCCCCCCCCTTTGGGTTCTAGGTGAAAATCTCACTCGACACAAATCAAACAAAAATGTTTCCATGGTGTGTATTGTTGTTCATTTTCATCAAATAAACAAAATAAAACCCAGAATAAATCATTAAAGACAAGAAATGAGCATAAAAGATGCCTCAGCGCAAGTGTTAATGTTAGTAAAAGAGCCCAAATTTCTAAAAATATTGCGAAAAACAACAATCTTCCATTTTATAGAGTGAATGTTTGAGGTGTATTGAAGGCATTTATTTCATTTTTAGAAATTTTAATTTTTCACATTTTTCCATGAAAAGTGCCAATACCCCCCCTTTGGGTTCTAGGTGAAATCTCACTCGACACAAATCAAACAAAAATGTTTCCATGGTGTATATTGTTGTTCATTTTCATCAAATAAACAAAATAAAACCCAGAAAAAATCATTAAAGACAAGAAATGAGCATAAAAGATGCCTCAGCGCAAGGGTTAATGCTAGTAAAAGAGCCCAAATTTCAAAAAATATTGCGAAAAACAACAATCTTCCATTATAGAGTGAATGTTTGAGGTGTATACAAGGCATTTTTTTCATTTTTAGAAATTTTAATTTTTCACATTTTTCCATGAAAAGTGCCAATACCCCCCCCCTTTGGGTTCTAGGTGAAATTCTCACTTGACACAAATCAAACAACAATGTTTCCATGGTGTGTATTGTTGTTCATTTTCTTCAAATAAACAAAATAAAACCCAGAGTTAATCATTAAAGACAAGAAATGAGCATAAAAGATGCCTCAGCGCAAGTGTTAATGTTAGTAAAAGATCCCAAATTTCAAAAAATATTGCGAAAAACAACAATCTTCCATAATAGAGTGAATGTTTGAGGTGTATAGAAGGCATTTATTTCATTTTTAGAAATTTTAATTTTTCACATTTTTCCATGAAAAGTGCCAATACCCCCCCCTTTGGGTTCTAGGTGAAAATCTCACTCGACACAAATCAAACAAAAATGTTTCCATGGTGTGTATTGTTGTTCATTTTCATCAAATAAACAAAATAAAACCCAGAATAAATCATTAAAGACAAGAAATGAGCATAAAAGATGCCTCAGCGCAAGTGTTAATGTTAGTAAAAGAGCCCAAATTTCTAAAAATATTGCGAAAAACAACAATCTTCCATTTTATAGAGTGAATGTTTGAGGTGTATTGAAGGCATTTATTTCATTTTTAGAAATTTTAATTTTTCACATTTTTCCATGAAAAGTGCCAATACCCCCCCCTTTGGGTTCTCGGTGAAAATCTCACTCGACACAAATCAAACAAAAATGTTTCCATGGTGTGTATTGCTGTTCATTTTCATCAAATAAACAAAATAAAACCCAGTGTTAATCATTAAAGACAAGAAATGAGCATAAAAGATGCCTCAGCGCAAGTGTTAATTTTAGTAAAAGAGCCCAAATTTCTAAAAATATTGCGAAAAACAACAATCTTCCATTATAGAGTGAATGTTTGAGGTGTATAGAAGGCATTTATTTCATTTTTAGAAATTTTAATTTTACACATTTTTCCATGAAAAGTGCCAATACCCCCCCCCTTTGGGTTCTAGGGGAAATTCTCACTCAACACAAATCAAACAAATATGTTTCCATGGTGTGTATTAATGTTCATTTTCATCAAATAAACAAAATAAAACCCAGAAAAAATCATTAAAGACAAGAAATGAGCATAAAAGATGCCTCAGCGCAAGTGTTAATGCTAGTAAAAGAGCCCAAATTTCAAAAAATATTGCGAAAAACAACATTCTTCCATTATAGAGTAAATATTTGAGGTGTATAGAAGGCATTTATTTCATTTTTAGAAATTTTAATTTTTCACATTTTTCCATGAAAAGTGCCAATAC
>NW_027286176.1:0-37285 GCF_022747635.1 Hetaerina americana | reverse complement strand
GTAACATTAACACTTGCGCTGAAGCATCTTTTATGCTCATTTCTTGTCTTTCAGGATTAATTCTGGGTTTTATTTTGTTTATTTGATGAAACTGAACAACAATACACACCATGGAAATATTTTTGATTGATTTGTGTGGAATTAGATTTTCACCTAGAACCCAAAGGGGGGGCACTTTTCATGGAAAAATGTGAAAAATTAAATTTTCTAAAAATGAAATAAATGCCTTCTAAACACCTCAAACATTCACTCTAAAACAGAAGATTGTTGTTTTTCGCAATATTTTTAGAAATTTGGGCTCTTTTAGTAACATTAACACTTTCGCTGAAGCAACTTTTATGCTCATTTCTTGTCTTTCAAGTTTAATTCTGGGTTTTATTTTGTTTATTTGATGAAAATGAACAACAATACACACCATGGAAACATTTTTGTTTGAAATGTGTCGAGTGAGATTTTCACCTAGATCCCAAAGGGGGGGGTATTGGCACTTTTCATGGAAAAATGTAAAAAATTAAATTTTCTAAAAATGAAATAAATGCCTTCTAAACACCTCAAACATTCACTCTAAAACAGAAGATTGTTGCTTTTCGCAATATTTTTAGAAATTTGGGCTCTTTTAGTAACATTAACACTTGCGCTGAAGCATCTTTTATGCTCATTTCTTGTCTTTCAGGATTAATTCTGGGTTTTATTTTGTTTATTTGATGAAACTGAACAACAATACACACCAAGGAAATATTTTTGATTGATTTGTGTCGAGTGAGATTTTCACCTAGAACCCAAAGGGGGGGGTATTGGCACTTTTCATGGAAAAATGTGAAAAATTAAATTTTCTAAAAATGAAATAAATGACTTCTAAACACCTCAAGCATTCACTCTAAAACTGAAGATTGTTGTTTTTCGCAATATTTTTAGAAATTTGGGCTCTTTTAGTAACAATACCACCTGGGCTGAAGCATCTTTTATGATCATTTATTTTCTTTCAGGATTCATTCTGGGTTGTATTTTGTTTATTTGATTAAAATGAACAACAATACACACCTTGGATACATTTTTGTTTGATTTGTATCGAGTGAGATTTTCACCTAGAACCCAAAGGGGGGGGTATTGGACTTTTCATGGAAAAATGTGAAAAATTAAATTTTCTAAAAATGAAATAAATGCCTTCTAAACACCTCAAACATTCACTCTAAAACCGAAGATTGTTGTTTTTCGCAATAATTTTTAGAAATTTGGACTTTTTTGGTAACATTAACACCTGCGCTGAAGCAATTTTATGCTAATTTCTTGTCTTTCAGGATGTATTCTGGGTTTTATTTTGTTTATTTGATGAAACTGAACAACAATACACACCATGGAAACATTTTTGATTGATTTGTGTCGAGTGAGATTTTCACCTAGAACCCAAAGGGGGGGGTATTGGCACTTTTCATGGAAAAATGTAAAAAATTAAATTTTCTAAAAATGAAATAAATGCCTTCTAAACACCTCAAACATTCACTCTAAAACAGAAGATTGTTGTTTTTCGCAATATTTTTAGAAATTTGGGCTCTTTTAGTAACATTAACACTTGCGCTGAAGCATCTTTTATGCTCATTTCTTGTCTTTCAGGATTAATTCTGGGTTTTATTTTGTTTATTTGATGAAACTGAACAACAATACACACCATGGAAATATTTTTGATTGATTTGTGTGGAATTAGATTTTCACCTAGAACCCAAAGGGGGGGCACTTTTCATGGAAAAATGTGAAAAATTAAATTTTCTAAAAATGAAATAAATGCCTTCTAAACACCTCAAACATTCACTCTAAAACAGAAGATTGTTGTTTTTCGCAATATTTTTAGAAATTTGGGCTCTTTTAGTAACATTAACACTTTCGCTGAAGCAACTTTTATGCTCATTTCTTGTCTTTCAAGTTTAATTCTGGGTTTTATTTTGTTTATTTGATGAAAATGAACAACAATACACACCATGGAAACATTTTTGTTTGAAATGTGTCGAGTGAGATTTTCACCTAGATCCCAAAGGGGGGGGTATTGGCACTTTTCATGGAAAAATGTAAAAAATTAAATTTTCTAAAAATGAAATAAATGCCTTCTAAACACCTCAAACATTCACTCTAAAACAGAAGATTGTTGCTTTTCGCAATATTTTTAGAAATTTGGGCTCTTTTAGTAACATTAACACTTGCGCTGAAGCATCTTTTATGCTCATTTCTTGTCTTTCAGGATTAATTCTGGGTTTTATTTTGTTTATTTGATGAAACTGAACAACAATACACACCAAGGAAATATTTTTGATTGATTTGTGTCGAGTGAGATTTTCACCTAGAACCCAAAGGGGGGGGTATTGGCACTTTTCATGGAAAAATGTGAAAAATTAAATTTTCTAAAAATGAAATAAATGACTTCTAAACACCTCAAGCATTCACTCTAAAACTGAAGATTGTTGTTTTTCGCAATATTTTTAGAAATTTGGGCTCTTTTAGTAACAATACCACCTGGGCTGAAGCATCTTTTATGATCATTTATTTTCTTTCAGGATTCATTCTGGGTTGTATTTTGTTTATTTGATTAAAATGAACAACAATACACACCTTGGATACATTTTTGTTTGATTTGTATCGAGTGAGATTTTCACCTAGAACCCAAAGGGGGGGGTATTGGACTTTTCATGGAAAAATGTGAAAAATTAAATTTTCTAAAAATGAAATAAATGCCTTCTAAACACCTCAAACATTCACTCTAAAACCGAAGATTGTTGTTTTTCGCAATAATTTTTAGAAATTTGGACTTTTTTGGTAACATTAACACCTGCGCTGAAGCAATTTTATGCTAATTTCTTGTCTTTCAGGATGTATTCTGGGTTTTATTTTGTTTATTTGATGAAACTGAACAACAATACACACCATGGAAACATTTTTGATTGATTTGTGTCGAGTGAGATTTTCACCTAGAACCCAAAGGGGGGGTATTGGCACTTTTCATGGAAAAATGTGAAAAATTAAATTTTCTTAAAATGAAATAAATGCCTTCTAAACACCTCAAACATTCATTCTTAAACAGAAGATTGTTGTTTTTCGCAATATTTTTAGAAATTTGGGCTCTTTTAGTAACATTAACACCTGGGCTGAAGCATCTTTTATGATCATTTATTTTCTTTCAGGATTCATTCTGGGTTGTATTTTGTTTATTTGATGAAAATGAACAACAATACACACCTTGGATACATTTTTGTTTGATTTGTATCGAGTGAGATTTTCACCTAGAACCCAAAGGGGGGGGTATTGGCACTTTTCGTGGAAAAATGTGAAAAATTAAATTTTCTAAAAATGAAATAAATGCCTTCTAAACACCTCAAACATTAACTCTAAAACAGAAGATTGTTGTTTTTCGCAATATTTTTAGAAATTTGGACTCTTTAAGTAACATTAACACTTGCGCTGAAGCAACTTTTATGCCAATTTCTTGTCTTTCAGGATTAATTCTGGGTTTTATTTTGTTTATTTGATGAAAATGAACAACAATACACACCATGGAAACATTTTTGATTGATATGTGTTGAGTGAGATTTTCACCTAGAACCCAAAGGGGGGTATTGGCACTTTTCATGGAAAAATGTAAAAAATTAAATTTCTAAAAATGAAATAAATGCCTTATAAACACCTCTAACATTCACTCTAAAACAGAAGATTGGGGTTTTTCGCAATATTTTTAGAAATTTGGGCTCTTTTAGTAACATTAACACCTGGGCTGAAGCATCTTTTATGATCATTTATTGTCTTTCAGGATTCATTCTGGGTTTTATTTTGTTTATTTGATGAAACTGAACAACAATACACACCAAGGAAATATTTTTGATTGATTTGTGTCGAGTGAGATTTTCACCTAGAACCCAAAGGGGGGGGTATTGGCACTTTTCATGGAAAAATGTGAAAAATTAAATTTTCTAAAAATGAAATAAATGACTTCTAAACACCTCAAGCATTCACTCTAAAACTGAAGATTGTTGTTTTTCGCAATATTTTTAGAAATTTGGGCTCTTTTAGTAACAATACCACCTGGGCTGAAGCATCTTTTATGATCATTTATTTTCTTTCAGGATTCATTCTGGGTTGTATTTTGTTTATTTGATTAAAATGAACAACAATACACACCTTGGATACATTTTTGTTTGATTTGTATCGAGTGAGATTTTCACCTAGAACCCAAAGGGGGGGGTATTGGACTTTTCATGGAAAAATGTGAAAAATTAAATTTTCTAAAAATGAAATAAATGCCTTCTAAACACCTCAAACATTCACTCTAAAACCGAAGATTGTTGTTTTTCGCAATAATTTTTAGAAATTTGGACTTTTTTGGTAACATTAACACCTGCGCTGAAGCAATTTTATGCTAATTTCTTGTCTTTCAGGATGTATTCTGGGTTTTATTTTGTTTATTTGATGAAACTGAACAACAATACACACCATGGAAACATTTTTGATTGATTTGTGTCGAGTGAGATTTTCACCTAGAACCCAAAGGGGGGGTATTGGCACTTTTCATGGAAAAATGTGAAAAATTAAATTTTCTTAAAATGAAATAAATGCCTTCTAAACACCTCAAACATTCATTCTAAAACAGAAGATTGTTGTTTTTCGCAATATTTTTAGAAATTTGGGCTCTTTTAGTAACATTAACACCTGGGCTGAAGCATCTTTTATGATCATTTATTTTCTTTCAGGATTCATTCTGGGTTGTATTTTGTTTATTTGATGAAAATGAACAACAATACACACCTTGGATACATTTTTGTTTGATTTGTATCGAGTGAGATTTTCACCTAGAACCCAAAGGGGGGGGTATTGGCACTTTTCGTGGAAAAATGTGAAAAATTAAATTTTCTAAAAATGAAATAAATGCCTTCTAAACACCTCAAACATTAACTCTAAAACAGAAGATTGTTGTTTTTCGCAATATTTTTAGAAATTTGGACTCTTTAAGTAACATTAACACTTGCGCTGAAGCAACTTTTATGCCAATTTCTTGTCTTTCAGGATTAATTCTGGGTTTTATTTTGTTTATTTGATGAAAATGAACAACAATACACACCATGGAAACATTTTTGATTGATATGTGTTGAGTGAGATTTTCACCTAGAACCCAAAGGGGGGTATTGGCACTTTTCATGGAAAAATGTAAAAAATTAAATTTTCTAAAAATGAAATAAATGCCTTATAAACACCTCTAACATTCACTCTAAAACAGAAGATTGGGGTTTTTCGCAATATTTTTAGAAATTTGGGCTCTTTTAGTAACATTAACACCTGGGCTGAAGCATCTTTTATGATCATTTATTGTCTTTCAGGATTCATTCTGGGTTTTATTTTGTTTATTTGATGAAAATGAACAACAATACACACCTTGGATACATTTTTGTTTGATTTGTGTCGAGTGAGATTTTCACCTAGAACCCAAAGGGGGGGGTATCGGCACTTTTCATGGAAAAATGTAAAAAATTAAATTTTCTAAAAATGAAATAAATGCCTTCTAAACACCTCAAACATTCACTCTAAAACAGAAGATAGTTGTTTTTCGCAATATTTTTAGAAATTTGGGCTCTTTTAGTAACATTAACACTTGCGCTGAAGCATCTTTTATGCTCATTTCTTGTCTTTCAGGATTAATTCTGGGTTTTATTTTGTTTATTTGATGAAACTGAAAACCAATACACACCATGGAAGCATTTTTGATTGATTTGTGTCGAGTGAGATTTTCACCTAGAACCCAAAGGGGTATCGGCACTTTTCATGGAAAAATGTGAAAAATTAAATTTTCTAAAAATGAAATAAATGCCTTCTAAACACCTCAAACATTCATTCTAAAACAGAAGATTGTTGTTTTTAGAAATTTGGGCTCTTTTAATAACATTAACACCTGGGCTGAAGCATCTTTTATGATCAATTATTTTCTTTCAGGATTCATTCTGGGTTGTATTTTGTTTATTTGATGAAAATGAACAACAATACACACCTTGGATACATTTTTGTTTGATTTGTATCGAGTGAGATTTTCACCTAGAACCCAAAGGGGGGGGGGTATTGGCACTTTTCATGGAAAAATGTGAAAAATTAAATTTTCTAAAAATGAAATAAATGCCTTCTAAACACCTCAATCATTCACTCTAAAAATGAAGATTGTTGTTTTTCGCAATATTTTTAGAAATTAGGACTCTTTTAGTAACGTTAACACTTGCGCTGAAGCATCTTTTATGCTCATTTCTTGTCTTTCAGGATTTATTCTGGGTTTTATTTTGTTTATTTGTTGAAAATGAACAACAATACACACCATGGAAACATTTTTGATTGATATGTGTTGAGTGAGATTTTCACCTAGAACCCAAAGGGGGGATTTTCACCTAGAACCCAAAATGAATGAAATATGCCTTCTAAACACCTCAAACATTCTCTCTAAAACAGAAGATTGTTGTTTTTCGAAATATTTTTAGAAATTTGGGCTCTTTTAGTAACATTAACACTTGCGCTGAAGCATCTTTTATGCTCATTTCTTGTCTTTCAGGATTAATTCTGGGTTTTATTTTGTTTATTTGATGAATTTGAACAACAATACACACCATGGAAATATTTTTGATTGATTTGTGACGAATGAGATTTTCACCTAGAACCCAAAGGGGGGGGGGGGGTATCGGCACTTTTCATGGAAAAATGTGAAAAATTAAATTTTCTAAAAATGAAATAAATGCCTTCTAAACACCTCAAACATTCACTCTAAAACAGAAGATTGTTGTTTTTCGCAATATTTTTAGAAATTTGGGCTCTTTTAGTAACATTAACACTTGCGCTGAAGCATCTTTTATGATCATTTATTGTGTTTCAGGATACATTCTGGGTTTTATTTTGTTTATTTGATGAAACTGAACAACAATACACACCATGGAAATATTTTTGATTGATTTGTGTCGATTGAGATTTTCACCTAGAACCCAAAGGGGGGGGTATTGGCACTTTTCATGGAAAAATGTGAAAAATTAAATTTTCTAAAAATGAAATAAATGCCTTCTAAACACCTCAAACATTCACTCTAAAACAGAAGATTGTTGTTTTTCGCAATATTTTTAGAAATTTGGGCTCTTTTAGTAACATTAACACCTGGGCTGAAGCATCTTTTATGATTATTTATTGTCTTTCAGGAATTATTCTGGGTTTTATTATGTTTATTTGATGAAAATGAACAACAATACACACCTTGGATACATTTTTGTTTGATTTGTATTGAGTGAGATTTTAACCTAGAACCCAAAGGGGGGGGGTATTGGCACTTTTCATGGAAAAATGTGAAAAATTAAATTTTCTAAAAATGAAATAAATGCCTTCTAAACACCTCAAACATTCACTCTAAAACAGAAGATTGTTGTTTTTCGCAATATTTTTAGAAATTTGGGCTCTTTTAGTAACACTAACACTTGCGCTGTAGCATCTTTTATGCTCATTTCTTGTCTTTCAGGATTAATTCTGGGTTTTATTTTGTTTGTTTGATGAAAATGAACAACAATACACACCATGGAAACATTTTTGATTGGAATGCGTCGAGTGAGATTTTCACCTAGAACCCAAAGGGGGGGGTATTGGCACTTTTCATGGAAAAATGTGAAAAATTAAATTTTCTAAAAATGAAATAAATGCCTTCATAACACCTCAAACATTCACTCTAAAACAGAAGATTGTTGTTTTTCGCAATATTTTTAGAAATTTGGGCTGTTTTAATAACATTAACACTTGCGCTGAAGCATCTTTTATGCTCATTTCTTGTCTTTCAGGATTAATTCTGGGTTTTATTTTGTTTATTTGATAAAAATGAACAACAATACACACCTTGGATACATTTTTGTTTGATTTGTATCGAGTGAGATTTTCACCTAGAACCCAAAGGGGGGGGGTATTGGCACTTTTCATGGAAAAATGTGAAAAATTAAATTTTCTAAAAATGAAATAAATGCCTTCTAAACACCTCAAACATTCACTCTAAAAACAGAAGATTGTTGTTTTTCGTAATATTTTTAGAAATTTGGGCTCTTTTAGTAACACTAACACTTGCGCTGTAGCATCTTTTATGCTCATTTCTTGTCTTTCAGGATTAATTCTGGGTTTTATTTTGTATGTTTGATGAAAATGAACAACAATACACACCATGGAAACATTTTTGATTGGAATGCGTCGAGTGAGATTTTCACCTAGAACCCAAAGGGGGGGGTATTGGCACTTTTCATGGAAAAATGTGAAAAATTAAATTTTCTAAAAATGAAATAAATGCCTTCTAAACACCTCAAACATTCACTCTAAAACAGAAGATTGTTTGTTTTCGCAATATTTTTAGAAATTTGGGCTCTTTTAGTAACATTAACACCTGGGCTGAAGCATCTTTTATGATCATTTATTGTCTTTCAGGATACATTCTGGGTTTTATTTTGTTTATTTGATGAAAATGAACAAAAATACACACCTTGGATACATTTTTGTTTGATTTGTGTCGAGTGAGATTTTCACCTAGAACCAAAGGGGGGTATTGGTACTTTTCATGGAAAAATGTGAAAAATTAAATTTTTAAAAATGAAATTAATGCCTTATAAACACCTCAAACATTCACTCTAAAACAGAAAATAATTGTTTTTCGCAATATTTTTAGAAATTTGGGCTCTTTTAGTATCATTATCACCTGGGCTGAAGCATCTTTTATGATCATTTATTGTGTTTCAGGATACATTCTGGGTTTTATTTTGTTTATTTGATGAAACTGAACAACAATACACACCATGGAAATATTTTTGATTGATTTGTGTCGAGTGAGATTTTCACCTAGAACCCAAAGGGGGGGGTATTGGCACTTTTCATGGAAAAATGTGAAAAATTAAATTTTCTAAAAATGAAATAAATGCCTTCTAAACACCTCAAACATTCACTCTAAAACAGAAGATTGTTGTTTTTCGCAATATTTTTAGAAAGTTGGGCTCTTTTAGTAACATTAACACCTGTGCTGAAGCATCTTTTATGATCATTTATTGTCTTTCAGGATTCATTCTGGGTTTTATTTTGTTAATTTGATGAAAATGAACAACAATACACACCTTGGATACATTTTTGTTTGATTTGTGTTGAGTGAGATTTTCACCTAGAACCCAAAGGGGGGGGGGTATCGGCACTTTTCATGGAAAATTGTAAAAAATTAAATTTTTAAAAATGAAATAAATGCCTTCTAAACACCTCAAACATTCACTCTAAAACAGAAGATTGTTGTTTTTCGCAATATTTTTAGAAATTTGGGCTCTTTTAGTAACATTAACACTTGCGCTGAAGCATCTTTTATGCTCATTTCTTGTCTTTCAGGATTAATTCTGGGTTTTATTTTGTTTATTTGATGAAAATGAACAACAATACACACCATGGAAACATTTTGATTGATATGTGTCGAGTGAGATTTTCACCTAGAACCCAAAGGGGGGGGTATTGGCACTTTTCATGGAAAAATGTAAAAAATTAAATTTCTAAAAATGAAATAAATGCCTTCTAAACACCTCAAACATTCACTCTAAAACAGAAGATTGTTGTTTTTCGCAATATTTTTAGAAATTTGGGCTCTTTTAGTAACATTAACACTTGCGCTGAAGCATCTTTTATGCTCATTTCTTGTCTTTCAGGATTAATTCTGGGTTTTATTTTGTTTATTTGATGAAACTGAACAACAATACACACCATGGAAATATTTTTGATTGATTTGTGTGGAATGAGATTTTCACCTAGAACCCAAAGGGGGGGGTATTGGCACTTTTCATGGAAAAATGTGAAAATTTAAATTTTCTAAAAATGAAATAAATGCCTTGCCTTCTAAACACCTCAAACATTCACTCTAAAACAGAAGATTGTTGTTTTTCGCAATATTTTTAGAAATTTGGGCTCTTTTAGTAACATTAACACTTTCGCTGAAGCAACTTTTATGCTCATTTCTTGTCTTTCAAGTTTAATTCTGGGTTTTATTTTGTTTATTTGATGAAAAGGAACAACAATACACACCATGGAAACATTTTTGTTTGAAATGTGTCGAGTGAGATTTTCACCTAGATCCCAAAGGGGGGGGTATTGGCACTTTTCATGGAAAAATGTAAAAATTAAATTTTCTAAAAATGAAATAAATGCCTTCTAAACACCTCAAACATTCACTCTAAAACAGAAGATTGTTGCTTTTCGCAATATTTTTAGAATTTGGGCTCTTTTAGTAACATTAACACTTGCGCTGAAGCATCTTTTATGCTCATTTCTTGTCTTTCAGGATTAATTCTGGGTTTTTATTTTGTTTATTTGATAAAACTGAACAACAATACACACCAAGGAAATATTTTTGATTGATTTGTGTCGAGTGAGATTTTCACCTAGAACCCAAAGGGGGGTATTGGCACTTTTCATGGAAAAATGTGAAAAATTAAATTTTCTAAAAATGAAATAAATGACTTCTAAACACCTCAAGCATTCACTCTAAAACTGAAGATTGTTGTTTTTCGCAATATTTTTAGAAATTTGGGCTCTTTTAGTAACAATACCACCTGGGCTGAAGCATCTTTTATGATCATTTATTTTCTTTCAGGATTCATTCTGGGTTGTATTTTGTTTATTTGATGAAAATGAACAACAATACACACCTTGGATACATTTTTGTTTGATTTGTATCGAGTGAGATTTTCACCTAGAACCCAAAGGGGGGGGTATTGGACTTTTCATGGAAAAATGTGAAAAATTAAATTTTCTAAAAAATGAAATAAATGCCTTCTAAACACCTCAAACATTCACTCTAAAACCGAAGATTGTTGTTTTTCGCAATAATTTTTTAGAAATTTGGACTTTTTTGGTAACATTAACACCTGCGCTGAAGCAATTTTATGCTAATTTCTTGTCTTTCAGGATGTATTCTGGGTTTTATTTTGTTTATTGATGAAACTGAACAACAATACACACCATGGAAACATTTTTGATTGATTTGTGTCGAGTGAGATTTTCACCTAGAACCCAAAGGGGGGGTATTGGCACTTTTCATGGAAAAATGTGAAAAATTAAATTTTCTTAAAATGAAATAAATGCCTTCTAAACACCTCAAACATTCATTCTAAAACAGAAGATTGTTGTTTTTCGCAATATTTTTAGAAATTTGGGCTCTTTTAGTAACATTAACACCTGGGCTGAAGCATCTTTTATGATCATTTATTTTCTTTCAGGATTCATTCTGGGTTGTATTTTGTTTATTTGATGAAAATGAACAACAATACACACCTTGGATACATTTTTGTTTGATTTGTATCGAGTGAGATTTTCACCTAGAACCCAAAGGGGGGGGTATTGGCACTTTTCGTGGAAAAATGTGAAAAATTAAATTTTCTAAAAATGAAATAAATGCCTTCTAAACACCTCAAACATTAACTCTAAAACAGAAGATTGTTGTTTTTCGCAATATTTTTAGAAATTTGGGCTCTTTTAGTAACATTAACACTTGCGCTGAAGCATCTTTTATGCTCATTTCTTGTCTTTCAGGATTAATTCTGGGTTTTATTTTGTTTATTTGATGAAACTGAAAACCAATACACACCATGGAAGCATTTTTGATTGATTTGTGTCGAGTGAGATTTTCACCTAGAACCCAAAGGGGTATCGGCACTTTTCATGGAAAAATGTGAAAAATTAAATTTTCTAAAAATGAAATAAATGCCTTCTAAACACCTCAAACATTCATTCTAAAACAGAAGATTGTTGTTTTTAGAAATTTGGGCTCTTTTAATAACATTAACACCTGGGCTGAAGCATCTTTTATGATCAATTATTTTCTTTCAGGATTCATTCTGGGTTGTATTTTGTTTATTTGATGAAAATGAACAACAATACACACCTTGGATACATTTTTGTTTGATTTGTATCGAGTGAGATTTTCACCTAGAACCCAAAGGGGGGGGGTATTGGCACTTTTCATGGAAAAATGTGAAAAATTAAATTTTCTAAAAATGAAATAAATGCCTTCTAAACACCTCAATCATTCACTCTAAAAATGAAGATTGTTGTTTTTCGCAATATTTTTAGAAATTTGGACTCTTTTAGTAACGTTAACACTTGCGCTGAAGCATCTTTTATGCTCATTTCTTGTCTTTCAGGATTTATTCTGGGTTTTATTTTGTTAATTTGATGAAAATGAACAACAATACACACATAATGAAAGGAGAAACTTTGTAATTCCACATAGATTTATGATAATCTATGTGGAATTACAAAGTTTCTCCTTTCATTATGTTAAGTCGATTCCATGAAGTCACGCCTGAGACAACGAATTAAAACAATACACACCATGGAAACATTTTTGATTGATATGTGTTGAGTGAGATTTTCACCTAGAACCCAAAGGGGGGATTTTCACCTAGAACCCAAAATGAATGAAATATGCCTTCTAAACACCTCAAACATTCTCTCTAAAACAGAAGATTGTTGTTTTTCGAAATATTTTTAGAAATTTGGGCTCTTTTAATAACATTAACACCTGGGCTGAAGCATCTTTTATGATCAATTATTGTCTTTCAAGATTAATTCTGGGTTTTATTTTGTTTATTTGATTAAACTGAACAACAATACACACCATGGAAGCATTTTTGATTGATTTGTGTCGAGTGAGATTTTCACCTAGAACCCAAAGGGGTATCGGCACTTTTCATGGAAAAATGTGAAAAATTAAATTTTCTTAAAATGAAATAAATGCCTTCTAAACACCTCAGACATTCATTCTAAAACAGAAGATTGTTGTTTTTCGAAATATTTTTAGAAATTTGGGCTCTTTTAATAACATTAACACCTGGGCTGAAGCATCTTTTATGATCAATTATTTTCTTCAGGATTCATTCTGGGTTGTATTTTGTTTATTTGATGGAAATGAACAACAAACACACCTTGGATACATTTTTGTTTGATTTGTATCGAGTAAGATTTTCACCTAGAACCCAAAGGGGGGGGTATTGGCACTTTTCATGGAAAAATGTGAAAAATTAAATTTTCTAAAAATGAAATAAATGCCTTCTAAACACCTGAAACATTGACTCTAAAACAGAAGATTGTCGTTTTTCGCAATATTTTTAGAAATTTGGGCTCTTTTAGTAACAATACCACCTGGGCTGAAGCATCTTTTATGCTCATTTCTTGTCTTTCAGGATTAATTCTGGGTTTTATTTGTTTATTTGATGAAAATGAACAACAATACACACCATAGAAACATTTTTGTTTGAAATGTGTTGAGTGAGATTTTCACCTAGAACCCAAAGGGGGGGGGTATTGGCACTTTTCATGGAAAAATGTGAAAAATTAAATTTTCTAAAAATGAAATAAATGCCTTCTAAACACCTCAAACATTCACCCTAAAAACAGAAGATTGTTGTTTTTCGTAATATTTTTAGAAATTTGGGCTCTTTTAGTAACACTAACACTTGCGCTGTAGCATCTTTTATGCTCATTTCTTGTCTTTCAGGATTAATTCTGGGTTTTATTTTGTTTGTTTGATGAAAATGAACAACAATACACACCATGGAAACATTTTTGATTGGAATGCGTCGAGTGAGATTTTCACCTAGAACCCAAAGGGGGGGGTATTGGCACTTTTCATGGAAAAATGTGAAAAATTAAATTTTCTAAAAATGAAATAAATGCCTTCTAAACACCTCAAACATTCACTCTAAAACAGAAGATTGTTTGTTTTCGCAATATTTTTAGAAATTTGGGCTCTTTTAGTAACATTAACACCTGGGCTGAAGCATCTTTTATGATCATTTATTGTCTTTCAGGATACATTCTGGGTTTTATTTTGTTTATTTGATGAAAATGAACAAAAATACACACCTTGGATACATTTTTGTTTGATTTGTGTCGAGTGAGATTTTCACCTAGAACCAAAGGGGGGTATTGGTACTTTTCATGGAAAAATGTGAAAATTAAATTTTTTAAAAATGAAATTAATGCCTTATAAACACCTCAAACATTCACTCTAAAACAGAAAATAATTGTTTTTCGCAATATTTTTAGAAATTTGGGCTCTTTTAGTATCATTATCACCTGGGCTGAAGCATCTTTTATGATCATTTATTGTGTTTCAGGATACATTCTGGGTTTTATTTTGTTTATTTGATGAAACTGAACAACAATACACACCATGGAAATATTTTTGATTGATTTGTGTCGAGTGAGATTTTCACCTAGAACCCAAAAGGGGGGGTATTGGCACTTTTCATGGAAAAATGTGAAAAATTAAATTTTCTAAAAATGAAATAAATGCCTTCTAAACACCTCAAACATTCACTCTAAAACAGAAGATTGTTGTTTTTCGCAATATTTTTAGAAAGTTGGGCTCTTTTAGTAACATTAACACCTGTGCTGAAGCATCTTTTATGATCATTTATTGTCTTTCAGGATTCATTCTGGGTTTTATTTTGTTAATTTGATGAAAATGAACAACAATACACACCTTGGATACATTTTTGTTTGATTTGTGTTGAGTGAGATTTTCACCTAGAACCCAAAGGGGGGGGGTATCGGCACTTTTCATGGAAAATTGTAAAAAATTAAATTTTTAAAAATGAAATAAATGCCTTCTAAACACCTCAAACATTCACTCTAAAACAGAAGATTGTTGTTTTTCGCAATATTTTTAGAAATTTGGGCTCTTTTAGTAACATTAACACTTGCGCTGAAGCATCTTTTATGCTCATTTCTTGTCTTTCAGGATTAATTTTGGGTTTTATTTTGTTTATTTGATGAAACTGAACAACAATACACACCATGGAAACATTTTTGATTGATTTGTGTCGAGTGAGATTTTCACCTAGAACCCAAAGGGGGGGGTATTGGCACTTTTCATGGAAAAATGTGAAAAATTAAATTTTCTAAAAATGAAATAAATGTCTTCTAAACACCTCAAACATTCACTCTAAAACAGAAGATTGTTGTTTTTCGCAATATTTTTAGAAATTTGGGCTCTTTTAGTAACATTAACACTTTCGCTGAAGCAACTTTTATGCTCATTTCTTGTCTTTCAAGATTAATTCTGGGTTTTATTTTGTTTATTTGATGAAAATGAACAACAATACACACCATGGAAACATTTTTGTTTGATTTGTGTCGAGTTAGATTTTCACCTAGAACCCAAAGGGGGGGGTATCGGCACTTTTCATGGAAAAATGTGAAAAATTAAATTTTCTAAAAATGAAATAAATGCCTTCTAAACACCTCAAACATTCACTCTAAAACAGAAGATTATTGTTTTTCGCAATATTTTTAGAAATTTGGGCTCTTTTAGTAACATTAACACTTGCGCTGAAGCATCTTTTTAGCTCATTTCTTGTCTTTCAGGATTAATTCTGGGTTTTATTTTGTTTATTTGATGAAAATGAACAACAATACACACCATGGAAACATTTTTGTTTGATTTGTGTCGAGTGAGATTTTCACCTAGAACCCAAAGGGGGGGGTATTGGCACTTTTCATGGAAAAATGTGAAAAATTAAATTTTCTAAAAATGAAATAAATGCCTTCTAAATACCTCAAACATTCACTCTAAAACAGAAGATTGTTGTTTTTCGCAATATTTTTAGAAATTTGGGCTCTTTTAGTAACAATACCACCTTGGCTGAAGCATCTTTTATGCTCATTTCTTGTCTTTCAGGATTAATTCTGGGTTTTTTTTTTGTTTATTTGATGAAAATGAACAACAATACACACCATGGAAACATTTTTGTTTGATTTGTGTCGAGTGAGATTTTCACCTAGAAACCAAAGGGGGGATATTGGCACTTTTCATGGAAAAATGTGAAAAATTAAATTTTCTAAAAATGAAATAAATGCCTTCTAAACACCTCAAACATTCACTCTAAAACAGAAGATTGTTGTTTTTCGCAATATTTTTAGAAATTTGGGCTCTTTTAGTAACATTAACACCTGGGCTGAAGCATCTTTTATGATCATTTATTTTCTTTCAGGATTCATTCTGGGTTGTATTTTGTTTATTTGATGAAAATGAACAACAATACACACCTTGAATACATTTTTGTTTGATTTTTTTTCGAGTGAGATTTTCACCTAGAACCCAAAGGGGGGGGGTATTGGCACTTTTCATGGAAAAATGTGAAAAATTAAATTTTCTAAAAATGAAATAAATGCCTTCTAAACACCTCAAACATTCATTCTAAAACAGAAGATTGTTGTTTTTCGCAATATTTTTAGAAATTTGGGCTCTTTTAGTAACATTAACACTTGCGCTGAAACATCTTTTATGCTCATTTCTTGTCTTTCAGGATTAATTCTGGGTTTTATTTTGTTTATTTGATGAAAATGAACAACAATACACACCATGGAAACATTTTTGATTGATATGTGTCGAGTGAGATTTTCACCTAGAACCCAAAGGGGGGGGGTATTGGCACTTTTCATGGAAAAATGTAAAAAATTAAATTTTCTAAAAATGAAATAAATGCCTTCTAAACACCTCAAACATTCACTCTAAAACAGAAGATTGTTGTTTTTTCGCAATATTTTTAGAAATTTGGGCTCTTTTAGTAACATTAACACTTGCGCTGAAGCATCTTTTATGCTCATTTCTTGTCTTTCAGGATTAATTCTGGGTTTTATTTTGTTTATTTGATGAAACTGAACAACAATACACACCAAGGAAATATTTTTGATTGATTTGTGTCGAGTGAGATTTTCACCTAGAACCCAAAGGGGGGGGTATTGGCACTTTTCATGGAAAAATGTGAAAAATTAAATTTTCTAAAAATGAAATAAATGACTTCTAAACACCTCAAACATTCACTCTAAAACTGAAGATTGTTGTTTTTCGCAATATTTTTAGAAATTTGGGCTCTTTTAGTAACAATACCACCTGGGCTGAAGCATCTTTTATGATCATTTATTTTCTTTCAGGATTAATTCTGGGTTTTATTTTGTTTATTTGATGAAACTGAACAACAATACACACCAAGGAAATATTTTTGATTGATTTGTGTCGAGTGAGATTTTCACCTAGAACCCAAAGGGGGGGGTATCGGCACTTTTCATGGAAAAATGTGAAAAATTAAATTTTCTAAAAATGAAATAAATGCCTTCTAAACACCTCAAACATTCACTCTAAAACAGAAGATTGTTGTTTTTCGCAATATTTTTAGAAATTTGGGCTCTTTTAGTAACATTAACACTTCCGCTGAAGCAACTTTTATGTTCATTTCTTGTCTTTCAAGATTAATTCTGGGTTTTATTTTGTTTATTTGATGAAAATGAACAACAATACACACCATGGAAACATTTTTGTTTGAAATGTGTCGAGTGAGATTTTCACCTAGAACCCAAAGGGGGGGGTATTGGCACTTTTCATGGAAAAATGTAAAAAATTAAATTTTCTAAAAATGAAATAAATGCCTTCTAAACACCTCAAACATTCACTCTAAAACAGAAGATTGTTGCTTTTCGCAATATTTTTAGAAATTTGGGCTCTTTTAGTAACATTAACACTTGCGCTGAAGCATCTTTTATGCTCATTTCTTGTCTTTCAGGATTAATTCTGGGTTTTATTTTGTTTATTTGATGAAACTGAACAACAATACACACCAAGGAAATATTTTTGATTGATTTGTGTCGAGTGAGATTTTCACCTAGAACCCAAAGGGGGGGGTATTGGCACTTTTCATGGAAAAATGTGAAAAATTAAATTTTCTAAAAATGAAATAAATGACTTCTAAACACCTCAAGCATTCACTCTAAAACTGAAGATTGTTGTTTTTCGCAATATTTTTAGAAATTTGGGCTCTTTTAGTAACAATACCACCTGGGCTGAAGCATCTTTTATGATCATTTATTTTCTTTCAGGATTCATTCTGGGTTGTATTTTGTTTATTTGATGAAAATGAACAACAATACACACCTTGGATACATTTTTGTTTGATTTGTATCGAGTGAGATTTTCACCTAGAACCCAAAGGGGGGGGTATTGGACTTTTCATGGAAAAATGTGAAAAATTAAATTTTCTAAAAATGAAATAAATGCCTTCTAAACACCTCAAACATTCACTCTAAAACCGAAGATTGTTGTTTTTCGCAATAATTTTTAGAAATTTGGACTCTTTTAGTAACATTAACACTTGCGCTGAAGCAATTTTATGCTAATTTCTTGTCTTTCAGGATGTATTCTGGGTTTTATTTTGTTTATTTGATGAAACTGAACAACAATACACACCATGGAAACATTTTTGATTGATTTGTGTCGAGTGAGATTTTCACCTAGAACCCAAAGGGGGGGTATTGGCACTTTTCATGGAAAAATGTGAAAAATTAAATTTTCTTAAAATGAAATAAATGCCTTCTAAACACTTCAAACATTCATTCTAAAACAGAAGATTGTTGTTTTTCGCAATATTTTTAGAAATTTGGGCTCTTTTAGTAACATTAACACCTGGGCTGAAGCATCTTTTATGATCATTTATTTTCTTTCAGGATTCATTCTGGGTTGTATTTTGTTTATTTGATGAAAATGAACAACAATACACACCTTGGATACATTTTTGTTTGATTTGTATCGAGTGAGATTTTCACCTAGAACCCAAAGGGGGGGGTATTGGCACTTTTCGTGGAAAAATGTGAAAAATTAAATTTTCTAAAAATGAAATAAATGCCTTCTAAACACCTCAAACATTCACTCTAAAACAGAAGATTGTTGTTTTTCGCAATATTTTTAGAAATTTGGACTCTTTAAGTAACATTAACACTTGCGCTGAAGCAACTTTTATGCCAATTTCTTGTCTTTCAGGATTAATTCTGGGTTTTATTTTGTTTATTTGATGAAAATGAACAACAATACACACCATGGAAACATTTTTTATTGATATGTGTTGAGTGAGATTTTCACCTAGAACCCAAAAGGGGGGGTATTGGCACTTTTCATGGAAAAATGTGAAAAATTAAATTTTCTAAAAATGAAATAAATGCCTTCTAAACACCTCAAACATTTACTCTAAAACAGAAGATTGTTGTTTTTCGCAATATTTTTAGAAATTTGGGCTCTTTTAGTAACATTAACACTTGCGCTGAAGCATCTTTTTAGCTCATTTCTTGTCTTTCAGGATTAATTCTGGGTTTTATTTTGTTTATTTGATGAAAATGAACAACAATACACACCATGGAAACATTTTTGTTTGATTTGTGTCGAGTGAGATTTTCACCTAGAACCCAAAGGGGGGGGTATTGGCACTTTTCATGGAAAAATGTGAAAAATTAAATTTTCTAAAAATGAAATAAATGCCTTCTAAATACCTCAAACATTCACTCTAAAACAGAAGATTGTTGTTTTTCGCAATATTTTTAGAAATTTGGGCTCTTTTAGTAACAATACCACCTTGGCTGAAGCATCTTTTATGCTCATTTCTTGTCTTTCAGGATTAATTATGGGTTTTTTTTTGTTTATTTGATGAAAATGAACAACAATACACACCATGGAAACATTTTTGTTTGATTTGTGTCGAGTGAGATTTTCACCTAGAACCCAAAGGGGGGATATTGGCACTTTTCATGGAAAAATGTGAAAAATTAAATTTTCTAAAAATGAAATAAATGCCTTCATAACACCTCAAACATTCACTCTAAAACAGAAGATTGTTGTTTTTCGCAATATTTTTAGAAATTTGGGCTCTTTTAGTAACATTAACACCTGGGCTGAAGCATCTTTTATGATCATTTATTTTCTTTCAGGATTCATTCTGGGTTGTATTTTGTTTATTTGATGAAAATGAACAACAATACACACCTTGAATACATTTTTGTTTGATTTGTATCGATTGAGATTTTCACCTAGAACCCAAAGGGGGGGGTATTGGCACTTTTCATGGAAAAATGTGAAAAATTAAATTTTCTAAAAATGAAATAAATGCCTTCTAAACACCTCCAACATTCATTCTAAAACAGAAGATTGTTGTTTTTCGCAATATTTTTAGAAATTTGGGCTCTTTTAGTAACATTAACACTTGCGCTGAAACATCTTTTATGCTCATTTCTTGTCTTTCAGGATTAATTCTGGGTTTTATTTTGTTTATTTGATGAAAATGAACAACAATACACACCATGGAAACATTTTTGATTGATATGTGTCGAGTGAGATTTTCACCTAGAACCCAAAGGGGGGGGTATTGGCACTTTTCATGGAAAAATGTAAAAAATTAAATTTTCTAAAAATGAAATAAATGCCTTCTAAACACCTCAAACATTCATTCTAAAACAGAAGATTGTTGTTTTTCGCAATATTTTTAGAAATTTGGGCTCTTTTAGTAACATTAACACTTGCGCTGAAGCATCTTTTATGCTAATTTATTTTCTTTCAGGATTAATTCTGGGTTTTATTTTGTTTATTTGATGAAACTGAACAACAATACACACCATGGAAATATTTTTGATTGATTTGTGACGAATGAGATTTTCACCTAGAACCCAAAGGGGGGGGGGTATCGGCACTTTTCATGGAAAAATGTGAAAAATTAAATTTTCTAAAAATGAAATAAATGCCTTCTAAACACCTCAAACATTCACTCTAAAACAGAAGATTGTTGTTTTTCGCAATATTTTTAGAAATTTGGGCTCTTTTAGTAACATTAACACTTTCGCTGAAGAAACTTTTATGCTCATTTCTTGTCTTTCAAGATTAATTCTGGGTTTTATTTTGTTTATTTGATGAAAATGAACAACAATACACACCATGGAAACATTTTTGTTTGAAATGTGTCGAGTGAGATTTTCACCTAGAACCCAAAGGGGGGTGTATTGGCACTTTTCATGGAAAAATGTAAAAAATTAAATTTTCTAAAAATGAAATAAATGCCTTCTAAACACCTCAAACATTCACTCTAAAACAGAAGATTGTTGCTTTTCGCAATATTTTTAGAAATTTGGGCTCTTTTAGTAACATTAACACTTGCGCTGAAGCATCTTTTATGCTCATTTCTTGTCTTTCAGGATTAATTCTGGGTTTTATTTTGTTTATTTGATGAAACTGAACAACAATACACACCAAGGAAATATTTTTGATTGATTTGTGTCGAGTGAGATTTTCACCTAGAACCCAAAGGGGGGGGTATTGGCACTTTTCATGGAAAAATGTGAAAAATTAAATTTTCTAAAAATGAAATAAATGCCTTCTAAACACCTCAAACATTCACTCTAAAACCGAAGATTGTTGTTTTTCGCAATAATTTTTAGAAATTTGGACTCTTTTAGTAACATTAACACTTGCGCTGAAGCAATTTTATGCTAATTTCTTGTCTTTCAGGATGTATTCTGGGTTTTATTTTGTTTATTTGATGAAACTGAACAACAATACACACCATGGAAACATTTTTGATTGATTTGTGTCGGGTGAGATTTTCACCTAGAACCCAAAGGGGGGGTATTGGCACTTTTCATGGAAAAATGTGAAAAATTAAATTTTCTTAAAATGAAATAAATGCCTTCTAAACACCTCAAACATTCATTCTAAAACAGAAGATTGTTGTTTTTCGCAATATTTTTAGAAATTTGGGCTCTTTTAGTAACATTAACACCTGGGCTGAAGCATCTTTTATGATCATTTATTTTCTTTCAGGATTCATTCTCGGTTGTATTTTGTTTATTTGATGAAAATGAACAACAATACACACCTTGGATACATTTTTGTTTGATTTGTATCGAGTGAGATTTTCACCTAGAACCCAAAGGGGGGGGTATCGGCACTTTTCATGGAAAATTGTAAAAAATTAAATTTTTAAAAATGAAATAAATGCCTTCTAAACACCTCAAACATTCACTCTAAAACAGAAGATTGTTGTTTTTCGCAATATTTTTAGAAATTTGGGCTCTTTTAGTAACATTAACACTTGCGCTGAAGCATCTTTTATGCTCATTTCTTGTCTTTCAGGATTAATTTTGGGTTTTATTTTGTTTATTTGATGAAACTGAACAACAATACACACCATGGAAACATTTTTGATTGATTTGTGTCGAGTGAGATTTTCACCTAGAACCCAAAGGGGGGGGTATTGGCACTTTTCATGGAAAAATGTGAAAAATTAAATTTTCTAAAAATGAAATAAATGTCTTCTAAACACCTCAAACATTCACTCTAAAACAGAAGATTGTTGTTTTTCGCAATATTTTTAGAAATTTGGGCTCTTTTAGTAACATTAACACTTTCGCTGAAGCAACTTTTATGCTCATTTCTTGTCTTTCAAGATTAATTCTGGGTTTTATTTTGTTTATTTGATGAAAATGAACAACAATACACACCATGGAAACATTTTTGTTTGATTTGTGTCGAGTTAGATTTTCACCTAGAACCCAAAGGGGGGGGTATCGGCACTTTTCATGGAAAAATGTGAAAATTAAATTTTCTAAAAATGAAATAAATGCCTTCTAAACCACCTCAAACATTCACTCTAAAACAGAAGATTATTGTTTTTCGCAATATTTTTAGAAATTTGGGCTCTTTTAGTAACATTAACACTTGCGCTGAAGCATCTTTTTAGCTCATTTCTTGTCTTTCAGGATTAATTCTGGGTTTTATTTTGTTTATTTGATGAAAATGAACAACAATACACACCATGGAAACATTTTTGTTTGATTTGTGTCGAGTGAGATTTTCACCTAGAACCCAAAGGGGGGGGTATTGGCACTTTTCATGGAAAAATGTGAAAAATTAAATTTTCTAAAAATGAAATAAATGCCTTCTAAATACCTCAAACATTCACTCTAAAACAGAAGATTGTTGTTTTTCGCAATATTTTTAGAAATTTGGGCTCTTTTAGTAACAATACCACCTTGGCTGAAGCATCTTTTATGCTCATTTCTTGTCTTTCAGGATTAATTCTGGGTTTTTTTTTGTTTATTTGATGAAAATGAACAACAATACACACCATGGAAACATTTTTGTTTGATTTGTGTCGAGTGAGATTTTCACCTAGAAACCAAAGGGGGGATATTGGCACTTTTCATGGAAAAATGTGAAAAATTAAATTTTCTAAAAATGAAATAAATGCCTTCTAAACACCTCAAACATTCACTCTAAAACAGAAGATTGTTGTTTTTCGCAATATTTTTAGAAATTTGGGCTCTTTTAGTAACATTAACACCTGGGCTGAAGCATCTTTTATGATCATTTATTTTCTTTCAGGATTCATTCTGGGTTGTATTTTGTTTATTTGATGAAAATGAACAACAATACACACCTTGAATACATTTTTGTTTGATTTTTTTTCGAGTGAGATTTTCACCTAGAACCCAAAGGGGGGGGTATTGGCACTTTTCATGGAAAAATGTGAAAAATTAAATTTTCTAAAAATGAAATAAATGCCTTCTAAACACCTCAAACATTCATTCTAAAACAGAAGATTGTTGTTTTTCGCAATATTTTTAGAAATTTGGGCTCTTTTAGTAACATTAACACTTGCGCTGAAACATCTTTTATGCTCATTTCTTGTCTTTCAGGATTAATTCTGGGTTTTATTTTGTTTATTTGATGAAAATGAACAACAATACACACCATGGAAACATTTTTGATTGATATGTGTCGAGTGAGATTTTCACCTAGAACCCAAAGGGGGGGGTATTGGCACTTTTCATGGAAAAATGTAAAAAATTAAATTTTCTAAAAATGAAATAAATGCCTTCTAAACACCTCAAACATTCACTCTAAAACAGAAGATTGTTGTTTTTCGCAATATTTTTAGAAATTTGGGCTCTTTTAGTAACATTAACACTTGCGCTGAAGCATCTTTTATGCTCATTTCTTGTCTTTCAGGATTAATTCTGGGTTTTATTTTGTTTATTTGATGAAACTGAACAACAATACACACCAAGGAAATATTTTTGATTGATTTGTGTCGAGTGAGATTTTCACCTAGAACCCAAAGGGGGGGGTATTGGCACTTTTCATGGAAAAATGTGAAAAATTAAATTTTCTAAAAATGAAATAAATGACTTCTAAACACCTCAAACATTCACTCTAAAACTGAAGATTGTTGTTTTTCGCAATATTTTTAGAAATTTGGGCTCTTTTAGTAACAATACCACCTGGGCTGAAGCATCTTTTATGATCATTTATTTTCTTTCAGGATTAATTCTGGGTTTTATTTTGTTTATTTGATGAAACTGAACAACAATACACACCAAGGAAATATTTTTGATTGATTTGTGTCGAGTGAGATTTTCACCTAGAACCCAAAGGGGGGGGTATCGGCACTTTTCATGGAAAAATGTGAAAAATTAAATTTTCTAAAAATGAAATAAATGCCTTCTAAACACCTCAAACATTCACTCTAAAACAGAAGATTGTTGTTTTTCGCAATATTTTTAGAAATTTGGGCTCTTTTAGTAACATTAACACTTTCGCTGAAGCAACTTTTATGCTCATTTCTTGTCTTTCAAGATTAATTCTGGGTTTTATTTTGTTTATTTGATGAAAATGAACAACAATACACACCATGGAAACATTTTTGTTTGAAATGTGTCGAGTGAGATTTTCACCTAGAACCCAAAGGGGGGGGTATTGGCACTTTTCATGGAAAAATGTAAAAAATTAAATTTTCTAAAAATGAAATAAATGCCTTCTAAACACCTCAAACATTCACTCTAAAACAGAAGATTGTTGCTTTTCGCAATATTTTTAGAAATTTGGGCTCTTTTAGTAACATTAACACTTGCGCTGAAGCATCTTTTATGCTCATTTCTTGTCTTTCAGGATTAATTCTGGGTTTTATTTTGTTTATTTGATGAAACTGAACAACAATACACACCAAGGAAATATTTTTGATTGATTTGTGTCGAGTGAGATTTTCACCTAGAACCCAAAGGGGGGGGTATTGGCACTTTTCATGGAAAAATGTGAAAAATTAAATTTTCTAAAAATGAAATAAATGACTTCTAAACACCTCAAGCATTCACTCTAAAACTGAAGATTGTTGTTTTTCGCAATATTTTTAGAAATTTGGGCTCTTTTAGTAACAATACCACCTGGGCTGAAGCATCTTTTATGATCATTTATTTTCTTTCAGGATTCATTCTGGGTTGTATTTTGTTTATTTGATGAAAATGAACAACAATACACACCAAGGAAATATTTTTGATTGATTTGTGTCGAGTGAGATTTTCACCTAGAACCCAAAGGGGGGGGTATTGGCACTTTTCATGGAAAAATGTGAAAAATTAAATTTTCTAAAAATGAAATAAATGCCTTCTAAACACCTCAAACATTCACTCTAAAACCGAAGATTGTTGTTTTTCGCAATAATTTTTAGAAATTTGGACTCTTTTAGTAACATTAACACTTGCGCTGAAGCAATTTTATGCTAATTTCTTGTCTTTCAGGATGTATTCTGGGTTTTATTTTGTTTATTTGATGAAACTGAACAACAATACACACCATGGAAACATTTTTGATTGATTTGTGTCGAGTGAGATTTTCACCTAGAACCCAAAGGGGGGGTATTGGCACTTTTCATGGAAAAATGTGAAAAATTAAATTTTCTTAAAATGAAATAAATGCCTTCTAAACACTTCAAACATTCATTCTAAAACAGAAGATTGTTGTTTTTCGCAATATTTTTAGAAATTTGGGCTCTTTTAGTAACATTAACACCTGGGCTGAAGCATCTTTTATGATCATTTATTTTCTTTCAGGATTCATTCTGGGTTGTATTTTGTTTATTTGATGAAAATGAACAACAATACACACCTTGGATACATTTTTGTTTGATTTGTATCGAGTGAGATTTTCACCTAGAACCCAAAGGGGGGGGTATTGGCACTTTTCGTGGAAAAATGTGAAAAATTAAATTTTCTAAAAATGAAATAAATGCCTTCTAAACACCTCAAACATTCACTCTAAAACAGAAGATTGTTGTTTTTCGCAATATTTTTAGAAATTTGGACTCTTTAAGTAACATTAACACTTGCGCTGAAGCAACTTTTATGCCAATTTCTTGTCTTTCAGGATTAATTCTGGGTTTTATTTTGTTTATTTGATGAAAATGAACAACAATACACACCATGGAAACATTTTTTATTGATATGTGTTGAGTGAGATTTTCACCTAGAACCCAAAAGGGGGGGTATTGGCACTTTTCATGGAAAAATGTGAAAAATTAAATTTTCTAAAAATGAAATAAATGCCTTCTAAACACCTCAAACATTCACTCTAAAACAGAAGATTGTTGTTTTTCGCAATATTTTTAGAAATTTGGGCTCTTTTAGTAACATTAACACTTGCGCTGAAGCATCTTTTTAGCTCATTTCTTGTCTTTCAGGATTAATTCTGGGTTTTATTTTGTTTATTTGATGAAAATGAACAACAATACACACCATGGAAACATTTTTGTTTGATTTGTGTCGAGTGAGATTTTCACCTAGAACCCAAAGGGGGGGGTATTGGCACTTTTCATGGAAAAATGTGAAAAATTAAATTTTCTAAAAATGAAATAAATGCCTTCTAAATACCTCAAACATTCACTCTAAAACAGAAGATTGTTGTTTTTCGCAATATTTTTAGAAATTTGGGCTCTTTTAGTAACAATACCACCTTGGCTGAAGCATCTTTTATGCTCATTTCTTGTCTTTCAGGATTAATTATGGGTTTTTTTTTGTTTATTTGATGAAAATGAACAACAATACACACCATGGAAACATTTTTGTTTGATTTGTGTCGAGTGAGATTTTCACCTAGAACCCAAAGGGGGGATATTGGCACTTTTCATGGAAAAATGTGAAAAATTAAATTTTCTAAAAATGAAATAAATGCCTTCATAACACCTCAAACATTCACTCTAAAACAGAAGATTGTTGTTTTTCGCAATATTTTTAGAAATTTGGGCTCTTTTAGTAACATTAACACCTGGGCTGAAGCATCTTTTATGATCATTTATTTTCTTTCAGGATTCATTCTGGGTTGTATTTTGTTTATTTGATGAAAATGAACAACAATACACACCTTGAATACATTTTTGTTTGATTTGTATCGATTGAGATTTTCACCTAGAACCCAAAGGGGGGGGTATTGGCACTTTTCATGGAAAAATGTGAAAAATTAAATTTTCTAAAAATGAAATAAATGCCTTCTAAACACCTCCAACATTCATTCTAAAACAGAAGATTGTTGTTTTTCGCAATATTTTTAGAAATTTGGGCTCTTTTAGTAACATTAACACTTGCGCTGAAACATCTTTTATGCTCATTTCTTGTCTTTCAGGATTAATTCTGGGTTTTATTTTGTTTATTTGATGAAAATGAACAACAATACACACCATGGAAACATTTTTGATTGATATGTGTCGAGTGAGATTTTCACCTAGAACCCAAAGGGGGGGGTATTGGCACTTTTCATGGAAAAATGTAAAAAATTAAATTTTCTAAAAATGAAATAAATGCCTTCTAAACACCTCAAACATTCATTCTAAAACAGAAGATTGTTGTTTTTCGCAATATTTTTAGAAATTTGGGCTCTTTTAGTAACATTAACACTTGCGCTGAAGCATCTTTTATGCTCATTTATTTTCTTTCAGGATTAATTCTGGGTTTTATTTTGTTTATTTGATGAAACTGAACAACAATACACACCAAGGAAATATTTTTGATTGATTTGTGTCGAGTGAGATTTTCACCTAGAACCCAAAGGGGGGGGTATTGGCACTTTTCATGGAAAAATGTGAAAAATTAAATTTTCTAAAAATGAAATAAATGACTTCTAAACACCTCAAGCATTCACTCTAAAACTGAAGATTGTTGTTTTTCGCAATATTTTTAGAAATTTGGGCTCTTTTAGTAACAATACCACCTGGGCTGAAGCATCTTTTATGATCATTTATTTTCTTTCAGGATTCATTCTGGGTTGTATTTTGTTTATTTGATGAAAATGAACAACAATACACACCAAGGAAATATTTTTGATTGATTTGTGTCGAGTGAGATTTTCACCTAGAACCCAAAGGGGGGGGTATTGGCACTTTTCATGGAAAAATGTGAAAAATTAAATTTTCTAAAAATGAAATAAATGCCTTCTAAACACCTCAAACATTCACTCTAAAACCGAAGATTGTTGTTTTTCGCAATAATTTTTAGAAATTTGGACTCTTTTAGTAACATTAACACTTGCGCTGAAGCAATTTTATGCTAATTTCTTGTCTTTCAGGATGTATTCTGGGTTTTATTTTGTTTATTTGATGAAACTGAACAACAATACACACCATGGAAACATTTTTGATTGATTTGTGTCGAGTGAGATTTTCACCTAGAACCCAAAGGGGGGGTATTGGCACTTTTCATGGAAAAATGTGAAAAATTAAATTTTCTTAAAATGAAATAAATGCCTTCTAAACACTTCAAACATTCATTCTAAAACAGAAGATTGTTGTTTTTCGCAATATTTTTAGAAATTTGGGCTCTTTTAGTAACATTAACACCTGGGCTGAAGCATCTTTTATGATCATTTATTTTCTTTCAGGATTCATTCTGGGTTGTATTTTGTTTATTTGATGAAAATGAACAACAATACACACCTTGGATACATTTTTGTTTGATTTGTATCGAGTGAGATTTTCACCTAGAACCCAAAGGGGGGGGTATTGGCACTTTTCGTGGAAAAATGTGAAAAATTAAATTTTCTAAAAATGAAATAAATGCCTTCTAAACACCTCAAACATTCACTCTAAAACAGAAGATTGTTGTTTTTCGCAATATTTTTAGAAATTTGGACTCTTTAAGTAACATTAACACTTGCGCTGAAGCAACTTTTATGCCAATTTCTTGTCTTTCAGGATTAATTCTGGGTTTTATTTTGTTTATTTGATGAAAATGAACAACAATACACACCATGGAAACATTTTTTATTGATATGTGTTGAGTGAGATTTTCACCTAGAACCCAAAAGGGGGGGTATTGGCACTTTTCATGGAAAAATGTGAAAAATTAAATTTTCTAAAAATGAAATAAATGCCTTCTAAACACCTCAAACATTCACTCTAAAACAGAAGATTGTTGTTTTTCGCAATATTTTTAGAAATTTGGGCTCTTTTAGTAACATTAACACTTGCGCTGAAGCATCTTTTTAGCTCATTTCTTGTCTTTCAGGATTAATTCTGGGTTTTATTTTGTTTATTTGATGAAAATGAACAACAATACACACCATGGAAACATTTTTGTTTGATTTGTGTCGAGTGAGATTTTCACCTAGAACCCAAAGGGGGGGGTATTGGCACTTTTCATGGAAAAATGTGAAAAATTAAATTTTCTAAAAATGAAATAAATGCCTTCTAAATACCTCAAACATTCACTCTAAAACAGAAGATTGTTGTTTTTCGCAATATTTTTAGAAATTTGGGCTCTTTTAGTAACAATACCACCTTGGCTGAAGCATCTTTTATGCTCATTTCTTGTCTTTCAGGATTAATTATGGGTTTTTTTTTGTTTATTTGATGAAAATGAACAACAATACACACCATGGAAACATTTTTGTTTGATTTGTGTCGAGTGAGATTTTCACCTAGAACCCAAAGGGGGATATTGGCACTTTTCATGGAAAAATGTGAAAAATTAAATTTTCTAAAAATGAAATAAATGCCTTCATAACACCTCAAACATTCACTCTAAAACAGAAGATTGTTGTTTTTCGCAATATTTTTAGAAATTTGGGCTCTTTTAGTAACATTAACACCTGGGCTGAAGCATCTTTTATGATCATTTATTTTCTTTCAGGATTCATTCTGGGTTGTATTTTGTTTATTTGATGAAAATGAACAACAATACACACCTTGAATACATTTTTGTTTGATTTGTATCGATTGAGATTTTCACCTAGAACCCAAAGGGGGGGGTATTGGCACTTTTCATGGAAAAATGTGAAAAATTAAATTTTCTAAAAATGAAATAAATGCCTTCTAAACACCTCCAACATTCATTCTAAAACAGAAGATTGTTGTTTTTCGCAATATTTTTAGAAATTTGGGCTCTTTTAGTAACATTAACACTTGCGCTGAAACATCTTTTATGCTCATTTCTTGTCTTTCAGGATTAATTCTGGGTTTTATTTTGTTTATTTGATGAAAATGAACAACAATACACACCATGGAAACATTTTTGATTGATATGTGTCGAGTGAGATTTTCACCTAGAACCCAAAGGGGGGGGTATTGGCACTTTTCATGGAAAAATGTAAAAAATTAAATTTTCTAAAAATGAAATAAATGCCTTCTAAACACCTCAAACATTCATTCTAAAACAGAAGATTGTTGTTTTTCGCAATATTTTTAGAAATTTGGGCTCTTTTAGTAACATTAACACTTGCGCTGAAGCATCTTTTATGCTCATTTATTTTCTTTCAGGATTAATTCTGGGTTTTATTTTGTTTATTTGATGAAACTGAACAACAATACACACCATGGAAATATTTTTGATTGATTTGTGACGAATGAGATTTTCACCTAGAACCCAAAGGGGGGGGGGTATCGGCACTTTTCATGGAAAAATGTGAAAAATTAAATTTTCTAAAAATGAAATAAATGCCTTCTAAACACCTCAAACATTCACTCTAAAACAGAAGGGTGTTGTTTTTCGCAATATTTTTAGAAATTTGGGCTCTTTTAGTAACATTAACACTTTCGCTGAAGAAACTTTTATGCTCATTTCTTGTCTTTCAAGATTAATTCTGGGTTTTATTTTGTTTATTTGATGAAAATGAACAACAATACACACCATGGAAACATTTTTGTTTGAAATGTGTCGAGTGAGATTTTCACCTAGAACCCAAAGTGGGGTGTATTGGCACTTTTCATGGAAAAATGTAAAAAATTAAATTTTCTAAAAATGAAATAAATGCCTTCTAAACACCTCAAACATTCACTCTAAAACAGAAGATTGTTGCTTTTCGCAATATTTTTAGAAATTTGGGCTCTCTTAGTAACATTAACACTTGCGCTGAAGCATCTTTTATGCTCATTTCTTGTCTTTCAGGATTAATTCTGGGTTTTATTTTGTTTATTTGATGAAACTGAACAACAATACACACCAAGGAAATATTTTTGATTGATTTGTGTCGAGTGAGATTTTCACCTAGAACCCAAAGGGGGGGGTATTGGCACTTTTCATGGAAAAATGTGAAAAATTAAATTTTCTAAAAATGAAATAAATGCCTTCTAAACACCTCAAACATTCACTCTAAAACCGAAGATTGTTGTTTTTCGCAATAATTTTTAGAAATTTGGACTCTTTTAGTAACATTAACACTTGCGCTGAAGCAATTTTATGCTAATTTCTTGTCTTTCAGGATGTATTCTGGGTTTTATTTTGTTTATTTGATGAAACTGAACAACAATACACACCATGGAAACATTTTTGATTGATTTGTGTCGGGTGAGATTTTCACCTAGAACCCAAAGGGGGGGTATTGGCACTTTTCATGGAAAAATGTGAAAAATTAAATTTTCTTAAAATGAAATAAATGCCTTCTAAACACCTCAAACATTCATTCTAAAACAGAAGATTGTTGTTTTTCGCAATATTTTTAGAAATTTGGGCTCTTTTAGTAACATTAACACCTGGGCTGAAGCATCTTTTATGATCATTTATTTTCTTTCAGGATTCATTCTCGGTTGTATTTTTTTTATTTGATGAAAATGAACAACAATACACACCTTGGATACATTTTTGTTTGATTTGTATCGAGTGAGATTTTCACCTAGAACCCAAAGGGGGGGGTATTGGCACTTTTCGTGAAAAATGTGAAAAATTAAATTTTCTAAAAATGAAATAAATGCCTTCTAAACACCTCAAACATTCACTCTAAAACAGAAGATTGTTGTTTTTCGCAATATTTTTAGAAATTTGGACTCTTTAAGTAACCTTAACACTTGCGCTGAAGCAACTTTTATGCCAATTTCTTGTCTTTCAGGATTAATTCTGGGTTTTATTTTGTTTATTTGATGAAAATGAACAACAATACACACCATGGAAACATTTTTGTTTGAAATGTGTCGAGTGAGATTTTCACCTAGAACCCAAAGGGGGGTGTATTGGCACTTTTCATGGAAAAATGTAAAAAATTAAATTTTCTAAAAATGAAAAAAATGCCTTATAAACACCTCAAACATTCACTCTAAAACAGAAGATTGGGTTTTTTCGCAATATTTTTAGAAATTTGGGCTCTTTTAGTAACATTAACACCTGGGCTGAAGCATCTTTTATGATCATTTATTGTCTTTCAGGATTCATTCTGGGTTTTATTTTGTTTATTTGATGAAAATGAACAACAATACACACCTTGGATACATTTTTGTTTAATTTGTGTTGAGTGAGATTTTCACCTAGAACCCAAAGGGGGGGGTATCGGCACTTTTCATGGAAAAATGTAAAAAATTAAATTTTCTAAAAATGAAATAAATGCCTTCTAAACACCTCAAACATTCACTCTAAAACAGAAGATAGATGTTTTTCGCAATATTTTTAGAAATTTGGGCTCTTTTAGTAACATTAACACTTGCGCTGAAGCATCTTTTATGCTCATTTCTTGTCTTTCAGGATTAATTCTGGGTTTTATTTTGTTTATTTGATGAAACTGAACAACAATACACACCATGGAAGCATTTTTGATTGATTTGTGTCGAGTGAGATTTTCACCTAGAACCCAAAGGGGTATCGGCACTTTTCATGGAAAAATGTGAAAAATTAAATTTTCTAAAAATGAAATAAATGCCTTCTAAACACCTCAAACATTCATTCTAAAACAGAAGATTGTTGTTTTTCGAAATATTTTTAGAAATTTGGGCTCTTTTAATAAAATTTAACACCTGGGCTGAAGCATCTTTTATGATCAATTATTTTCTTTCAGGATTCATTCTGGGTTGTATTTTGTTTATTTGATGAAAATGAACAACAATACACACCTTGGATACATTTTTGTTTGATTTGTATCGAGTGAGATTTTCACCTAGAACCCAAAGGGGGGGGGGGTATTGGCACTTTTCATGGAAAAATGTGAAAAATTAAATTTTCTAAAAATGAAATAAATGCCTTCTAAACACCTCAAACATTCACTCTAAAAATGAAGATTGTTGTTTTTCGCAATATTTTTAGAAATTTGGACTCTTTTAGTAACGTTAACACTTGCGCTGAAGCAACTTTTATGCTAATTTCTTGTCTTTCAGGATTAATTCTGGGTTTTATTTTGTTTATTTGATGAAACTGAACAACAATACACACCATGGAAAATTTTTGATTGATTTGTGTCGAGTGAGATTTTCACCTAGAACCCAAATGGGGGGTTTTGGCACTTTTCATGGAAAAATGTGAAAAATTAAATTTTCTAAAAATGAAATAAATGCCTTCTAAACACCTCAAACATTCACTCTAAAACAGAAGATTGTTGTTTTTCGCAATATTTTTAGAAATTTGGGCTCTTTTAGTAACATTAACACCTGGGCTGAAGCATCTTTTATGATCATTTATTTTCTTTCAGGATTCATTCTGGGTTGTATTTTGTTTATTTGATGAAAATGAACAACAATACACACCTTGAATACATTTTTGTTTGATTTGTATCGAGTAAGATTTTCACCTAGAACCCAAAGGGGGGGGTATTGGCACTTTTCATGGAAAAATGTAAAATATTAAATTTTCTAAAAATGAAATAAATTCCTTCTAAACACCTCAAACATTCACTCTAAAACAGAAGATTGTTGTTTTTCGCAATATTTTTAGAAATTTGGGCTGTTTTAATAACATTAACACTTGCGCTGAAGCATCTTTTATGCTCATTTCTTGTCTTTCAGGATTAATTCTGGGTTTTATTTTGTTTATTTGATAAAAATGAACAACAGTACACACCTTGGATACATTTTTGTTTGTTTTGTATCGAGTGAGATTTTCACCTAGAACCCAAAGGGGGGGGTTTGGCACTTTTCATGGTAAAATGTGAAAAATTAAATTTTCTAAAAATGAAATAAATGCCTTCTAAACACCTCAAACATTCACTCTAAAACAGAAGATTGTTGTTTTTCGCAATATTTTTAGAAATTTGGGCTCTTTTAGTAACATTAACACTTGCGCTGAAGCATCTTTTATGCTCATTTCTTGTCTTTCAGGATTAATTCTGGGTTTTATTTTGTTTATTTGATGAAACTGAACAACAATACACACCATGGAAATATTTTTGATTGATTTGTGTCGAGTGAGATTTTCACCTAGAACCCAAAGGGGGGGTATTGGCACTTTTCATGGAAAAATGTGAAAAATTAAATTTTCTAAAAATGAAATAAATGCCTTCTAAACACCTCAAACATTCACTCTAAAACAGAAGATTGTTGTTTTTCGCAATATTTTTAGAAATTTGGGCTCTTTTAGTAACATAAACACCTGGGCTAAAGCATCTTTTATGATCATTTATTTTCTTTCAGGATTCATTCTGGGTTGTATTTTGTTTATTTGATGAAAATGAACAACAATACACACCTTGAATACATTTTTGTTTGATTTGTATCGAGTGAGATTTTCACCTAGAACCCAAAGGGGGGGGTATTGGCACTTTTCATGGAAAAATGTGAAAAATTAAATTTTCTAAAAATGAAATAAATGCCTTCTAAACACCTCAAACATTCACTCTAAAACCGAAGATTGTTGTTTTTCGCAATATTTTTAGAAATTTGGGCTCTTTTAGTAACATTAACACTTGCGCTGAAGCATCTTTTATGCTCATTTCTTGTCTTTCAGGATTTATTCTGGGTTTTATTTTGTTTATTTGATGAAAATGAACAACAATACACACCATGGAAACATTTTTGATTGATATGTGTTGAGTGAGAATTTCACCTAGAAGCCAAAGTGGGGATTTTCACCTAGAACCCAAAATGAATGAAATATGCCTTCTAAACACCTCAAACATTCTCTCTAAAACAGAAGATTGTTGTTTTTCGAAATATTTTTAGAAATTTGGGCTCTTTTAATAACATTATCACCTGGGCTGAAGCATCTTTTATGATCAATTATTGTCTTTCAAGATTAATTCTGGGTTTTATTTTGTTTATTTGATGAAACTGAACAACAATACACACCATGGAAGCATTTTTGATTGATTTGTGTCGAGTGAGATTTTCACCTAGAACCCAAAGGGGTATCGGCACTTTTCATGGAAAAATGTGAAAAATTAAATTTTCTTAAAATGAAATAAATGCCTTCTAAACACCTCAAACATTCATTCTAAAACAGAAGATTGTTGTTTTTCGAAATATTTTTAGAAATTTGGGCTCTTTTAATAACATTAACACCTGGGCTGAAGCATCTTTTATGATCAATTATTTTCTTTCAGGATTCATTCTGGGTTGTATTTTGTTTATTTGATGGAAATGAACAACAAACACACCTTGGATACATTTTTGTTTGATTTGTATCGAGTAAGATTTTCACCTAGAACCCAAAGGGGGGGGTATTGGCACTTTTCATGGAAAAATGTGAAAAATTAAATTTTCTAAAAATGAAATAAATGCCTTCTAAACACCTCAAACATTCACTCTAAAACAGAAGATTGTCGTTTTTCGCAATATTTTTAGAAATTTGGGCTCTTTTAGTAACAATACCACCTGGGCTGAAGCATCTTTTATGCTCATTTCTTGTCTTTCAGGATTAATTCTGGGTTTTATTTGTTTATTTGATGAAAATGAACAACAATACACACCATAGAAACATTTTTGTTTGATTTGTGTTGAGTGAGATTTTCACCTAGAACCCAAAGGGGGGGGTATTGGCACTTTTCATGGAAAAATGTAAAATATTAAATTTTCTAAAAATGAAATAAATTCCTTCTAAACACCTCAAACATTCACTCTAAAACAGAAGATTGTTGTTTTTCGCAATATTTTTAGAAATTTGGGCTGTTTTAATAACATTAACACTTGCGCTGAAGCATCTTTTATGCTCATTTCTTGTCTTTCAGG
Organism: Hetaerina americana; assembly: GCF_022747635.1. Lineage (NCBI taxonomy): Eukaryota > Metazoa > Arthropoda > Insecta > Odonata > Calopterygidae > Hetaerina > Hetaerina americana. The sequence goes on along the minus strand of NW_027286176.1, from coordinate 1,253 downwards.
ATTAATTCTGGGTTTTATTTTGTTTATTTGATGAAAATGAAAAACAATACACACCTTGGATACATTTTTGTTTGATTTGTGTCGAGTGAGATTTTCACCTAGAACCAAAGGGGGGGGTATTGGCACTTTTCATGGAAAAATGTGAAAAAATAAATTTTTTTAAAATGAAATTAATGCCTTATAAACACCTCACACATTCACTCCAAAACAGAAAATTATTGTTTTTCGCAATATTTTTAGAAATTTGGGCTCTTTTAGTAACATTATCACCTGGGCTGAAGCATCTTTTATGATCATTTATTGTGTTTCAGGATACATTCTGGGTTTTATTTTGTTTATTTGATGAAACTGAACAACAATACACACCATGGAAATATTTTTGATTGATTTGTGTCGATTGAGATTTTCACCTAGAACCCAAAGGGGGGGGTATTGGCTCTTTTCATGGAAAAATGTGAAAAATTAAATTTTCTAAAAATGAAATAAATGCCTTCTAAACACCTCAAACATTCACTCTAAAACAGAAGATTGTTGTTTTTCGCAATATTTTTAGAAATTTGGGCTCTTTTAGTAACATTAACACCTGGGCTGAAGCATCTTTTATGATTATTTATTGTCTTTCAGGAATTATTCTGGGTTTTATTATGTTTATTTGATGAAAATGAACAACAATACACACCTTGGATACATTTTTGTTTGATTTGTGTTGAGTGAGATTTTCACCTAGAACCCAAAGGGGGGGGGGTATTGGCACTTTTCATGGAAAAATGTGAAAAATTAAATTTTCTAAAAATGAAATAAATGCCTTCTAAACACCTCAAACATTCACTCTAAAACAGAAGATTGTTGTTTTTCGCAATATTTTTAGAAATTTGGGCTCTTTTAGTAACACTAACACTTGCGCTGTAGCATCTTTTATGCTCATTTCTTGTCTTTCAGGATTAATTCTGGGTTTTATTTTGTTTGTTTGATGAAAATGAACAACAATACACACCATGGAAACATTTTTGATTGGAATGCGTCGAGTGAGATTTTCACCTAGAACCCAAAGGGGGGGGCATTTTATTGGCACTTTTCATGGAAAAATGTGAAAAATTAAATTTTCTAAAAATGAAATAAATGCCTTCTAAACACCTCAAACATTCACTCTAAAACAGAAGATTGTTGTTTTTCGCAATATTTTTAGAAATTTGGGCTCTTTTAGTAACATTAACACTTGCGCTGAAGCATCTTTTATGCTCATTTCTTGTCTT
>NW_027286175.1:0-37314 GCF_022747635.1 Hetaerina americana | reverse complement strand
GAAAGGTGTAAACAGGATAGGGCAGAAAGTATCTGCATGGAACTATATAAAGCATATCAGTATTGAAAAATATCTTGTGCGAGCATAGAATAATAGCATTAATGAATGAATGGTTGTAGAATAGCATTAGAAGTAGAAATTCAGAGGATAACTGACATAAGGGAGTCAGTTTCCTATCTACCCGTGGGTGGAGACTGTTTTCACTCTGCTCGCTCCGAAAGGTAAAAGCGTGAAGGGGATATATTTTTGTTGATGTTTCCCAATCTGTCATAAAAGAATTAATGCGCATATGTTTTTATATCATACATTTTATGCAAGATAAATATTGTTCCAAGACGTATTGGTCCGGTATCCGCTTTGGGAAGAGTTTCGGTACGTTTAGACCAGAATATCTAACTTTTCGAACAAGCGGGCTAAATCAAGCGCTTACCACTGCCTTCAGTCGGAAGGATGCCGTTGTACGAGTGGTTCGGAAGTTTAGCAACTATAGAAAAAAATACCTCACAGCCTTAAGTCTACGGGCAAGCCCATGGAGGGCCTCAAATTTTTGCCAAGAAGATTTGGAACTTGACTCCATTAGTCTGATGAGCTATAAAGTATTAATTAAAAAATTACCTAATTACTGGCCCAATTGATGGTTTCCGGCGTAACTTAATGGAATCGATTCATACTGGGAATGAATCTAGAAACTAGAAACTTTGTGATTCCAATGAAAAATATTTTTTATTGCGAGACGACCCGGGTTTCGACGTTCAACGTCATCTTCAGGTGACAACTCTGACGGACATCCATCTATATACATTACACTATTACACTGCGGTTGGGGCGGGGAGATCAGGAATGAGGAATGCTCCTCATAGGGTGCCTCATGTTTCTACCCTTCCCTCCAACTATCATGGCTCAATTCCCTCCCCACTCACACCCTCCGACGCTCTCACCTCCCCGCCCCTACTGGAGTGTAATAGATATTATTATTATAAATACACATGTGCTGATAGACATTGTCAGGTGGCACACAATTCCCAAATAATCGTAAAAGATAATACATAAAACCAGACTTCAAAACACAAATCTCTTTAACAAAACAAGTGATTCCCCATCCCATTTACAACCATTAATCAGCAAGAAAAAAAAGATAAATTTAAAAAAAAAATTAAGCTATTACATATAATAAAATACACCACACATCAATCAAATTATAACATATATGCCTTACATCTATTCTTAAAAGTATAACCTCTGTTTCGATGTCTGTCGGAGTTGTCACCTGAAGATGATGTTGAACGTCAAAACCCGGGTCGACTCGTATTAAACTTTTTTCAGTGGAATCACAAAGTTACTATTTTTCATTCCTAGTTACTGGTCGTTCTACTATTTTTAAACAAAGGATCGAGAGTAGATCCCCGTTCCCAAGGCTAATTTACTTACATCGCAAATCCTCTTTCCCCACTGTATTTGTGGGATATTAGCTAATTAACTTCCTTCCATTAAGTTATCAAAAATAACATATTTAAAAAATTGTAATTAATTAAATGAAGATAAATAAAACATTTTGTGAACTTTGCTATTAACGTTTTACGTGTTCCATTCACGATCGGAGTTTCAACAGATTTTTAAAATTTTCTGCTGAAAATTTTTTTCAGCCCCGCGTGGTGGAAATAATAAGCTACGTGTAATATGGGATTCAAATAATGCCAGTCTTTGCCTTCCGTACGGTGGAGTTCCACAGTGTCCAGCATGAAACCTTGATGGTCAACTTTGCATTCAGAAAAATACCACTTTCCAGACGTGTAAGGCTTAGAATCTCGCAAGCTTGTAGCTCAAAACTGTCTGTGATATATCATAATACGAGTAACTTATCGCAAGCCGTCAGGGCGGCAAAACACCAAATACGCTTCTCCCTGCTATGCAGGTCATTTTACACAGCATAAAATGCCTTTATTTGACAAGGAAATGCTTTGCTCGCACCACACAATAAATATATTACGAGCCATTGCCTTAGCATGTGTATAAAAATTGGATCACGTTCAATGCTCTGGGTATTGACAAAACAAGAATTTGGTGCATAAAGATGCCATCCAAGCAAATTTATTTGCATGGACTTCTCGGAAAATATTCGTTCCTCTATCGTTACTGGGAATATTTCCACAAGACGCTGGAGTATTAAAAATGGTCAGCCCTTTTAGCACTTCAGGGAATCGATTGAAAATTTGAATGACGTAATTTCAAATAGTAAATATCATTCGCCTCAACCCTTGTTTTTTACATTTTGAAATGCATGAATTTTAATGCAAACGGCGGGCTACGAGCAATCCGTTAAAAGTTACTGTAGCGGCAACTCTCGCAGTTATTTGGGTTAAAAATTATTTACCCTGTATTCTTTAGTTTCAAAGAATAAAACAAGGTTAACTGTTTAGTAATTCCAACATACTTCTTCCTCCTGCCTACATCCGAACCATCCGAGACCATTATTCTGCATATTCGGTGAAGTGGGGCTAGACGGAGACGTCCATATCCAGCACTCCATTGAGGAATTCCTTGGCGGGTGGGGAGACGTGGTGGACCAGGGCCATTCTACCCCAAGCTCGAGGCGCGTGACGGCCACTTTTTCTCGCTCATCACGCATCGCGGAGGATGAGGACTTCTAAGAAACTACCGGTTTCATTACTCGTGGGTTATCCCATCCCAAAATCCTCCTTCCGTAGTCCCATATCTGTCAGCGCTAAGTCATTCAAAGTATCCCTGTGGGACAGCGGCGCTTTCATTTGGAGATCTTCCACCTTTTAATTACACCACGCTGCTTTCAATGTTTTCCCCGGCCGCTCTTTTTTGGATTCGGACAGCTTTCTTTCCAATTTTTTATGCACCATAAGGGGATGGAGCAGTGCATTTTTCGGTTACCCCGAACAACGTATAACCCGGGGGTGCTAACAAGAGGTCACAAGGCTCTCCCCACGAATTCCGCGACGCCTTTTTCCACAAACCTGGACCAGAGGTTCCGTGATCCCGGCCCTGCGATAAACTCTCCTCAAATGCTGCTACCGGATTTTGCGTCCATCGTTTGACCGGCCCCTTGTCGCATTCCCCACGGTCCCGTTTTTACGACTTTCCAAGTGGTCTAGGAGAGGACGCCTCTACATAGATGGAGGTGACCGGGCCATCGGTGGGGAAACGGAAATGAAAGCACTCGGAAACTCATTAAAAGCGCTGATGTACCGCTCTATTAGGACCCGTAAATGAGCCGACACGTCTCCAGACACGATGTGTACCAGGGGAGATTCTACGCGTTCCTTCCAGAGAAAGGCAGGCTTTCGGGAGCCCTGTGGATGCTTCCCTTATCTTCCCCGACATCTCCCTTTCTCTCTCTCCCCGAGAGGGGCTCGGACGGGAGGCCCTTGGGATGGAGGACGACACCAGCGTCTGCGGCACTAGAAAGTGCAGATTTACGACTTCGACCGACAATTGCAGTTAGAGGGGCTGGGTGTCCCCACGTGGCGTCATCTTGTGGTAGAAGGCCCGTAATGATACGGAAATTATGTTGGTGGGCAAGGATCAAATAGAAATTACTGGAATTTCACTCTGCCCGGTGGAATTGATGAGATGCCGTAACCAGAATGACGTCAAGTGCATAAAGCAGGTCCAGTTAGTCAGGGGAAGTAAAGCCCTCGCCTTTTAACACAAAGGTCGTGGGCTCGAGTCCTGCCTGGGTATTCATGCCATGGGTAGTGGTGCCAACTCTGGTGCTTCGGCCCCTGGAACTAGGGTGATGACGAGCCAAAGGCTTATCGAGATCCCCAAGAGGTGCACGGACCATCAGAGGCGCCCAAAAAGTAAAAATATTAATTGAAAAGTATTTATGATTGGATTTATTTCTTGAAACAGTGTTTAAGAGTTTTCTTGTCGGATAATCTATCCTTATGAATGCTTCGTAAAATACGACAACGCAGATTGCTATGGCATAAAAGAGGGTTGATGGGTTAAATATGCATATATGATGCAAATATCTTAGGGTTTCACAGCGGTGCGTCGGTGCAGGGGCGCCCTTCCAGGTGCCGCATGATGATGCTTCAGGCCAATTACCTCAGGATTGAATATACCGGGGATCGAGATGGTGCGGGGGCTAACGTACTGGCTTCCCACCCTGAGGGCGTGGGTTCAAATCCCCGCGGTGTTGAATATTTTTCAGAGGTATCTCGATCCCTACTTGAGGTGCTTTGTGGAGGGCACTTTGAGTGAGTACGCCGTCCGTCGGATGGGACGTTGAACTGCGGACCCCTTGGCGCCTTTCGCAAAGAGTAGGCTAATGCCGACGCCGGGTTTCTCTCCACCCTTCATCCTTTCCTGTCCATCCCCTATGGCGCAAATGACCTCAGCTGTCGGTCGCCTCCCCTAAAAACTACTACTACTACTTGAATATACCTAGAGAGGGCATAATGTGCCCTGTATGTTAATGTGGATGGAGAAATGGCAAAACGCTGTTCTGGTACTTGAGCTTAAATTTGTTGTGATCGCGAATTCTGCGAACCAAGAAATGATAATTAAATTCCTGTTACTCTTCCTTTATTTGGGTCGCCATATCATTCGTCGCAGTGTGGGATTCAAATCCCATTAATTCAACCTTTGGTGTCGATCTGTGAACTGAAATCGGCGGCCCATAACCATATCTCTAAAACTAAGAATTTGTTCGAAAAACGATTTAATTTCTCAACAATTTTGATCTATCGATCTAAAATGATAGCCTAGATATATAGATGTTCCTATTATGGTGTAAGACTTTTTTATTTTTCTTAATTACGTTAGCATACAATTCTTATGATGATGCAAGTTTCCTTAAGGGCCCCACTCCTTTTCCTTTGCCCTAGTCAGGTTTCCTTTGCCCTAGTCAGGCCCTACCTAGAGTATGCTGCCAGTATATGGGATCCTAAAGACATAAATTTAATTTCGGAATTGGATCGAGTTCAGCGGAGGGGGGCTGGATTTGTCAAAAATTGCTATGACCAACGCAGTAGCGTAACTACTTTGCTAGAAAATTTAGGCTGGGATTCCCTTAAACAGCGGCGTTTACAATTTAGATTAAACTTATTAAAAACATTTAAAGATGGGTACTTTTCCGATGACATCAAGAACATAATACGAACTCCAACGAATTACGGGCGGAGGGATCACGAATGTAAGATTAGAGAGATTTACTGCAGGACAGACAGATTTAAATGGTCATTTTTTCCGAGAACAATAAGAGACCAGAATTGTTATATTCGAAATCCCCCAGGAGCCGGCTCGACATAATAAGTATTAACCTACAAGGTAGCGACTGCGCAGGGTTATACGATTATATTTATATATTTTTTTGCAGGTTCCCCTTACCTTTCCCCATCCATTTGAAAAACCCTAACCCCCTCATCCCTTACCCTTTCCTCCTGGTGCTGCACCCCCTGCCACACACCTTTTTGGTGGCTTGCAGGATATCGATGAAGATGTAGATGTAGAAGGGCAGTATACACTTCTAACATTGTTACGAGGAAAATGGAAACACAACAATGCCCTAAGGATTTTTTTAATAGAGCTTGTCCATGGTTTCGACACCGGGCGTCATCGTGAGGTGGCAATGCATTGCATACCACATCGCAGGTAGCTTCTTGCAGATAGCCGACGGGTGGTGTATGGGGAAGGGGAGTGTGTTCCGCGATGGGCATTGGTTTGGCGTGGTGACATTGCTGAGGGCATTGCTGAGCGGTCCATGCACCATGACAATTGCCGTAATTACGTCATTCATTCATTTCTAAATCACAGAGAGGTCGCCAATTGATGGAACATTGCTGTGCTAACGTAGTAAAACATGCATTTAATGCAATGCCAGTATCATATGGACCGTTATCACATCTCTCCATTACCCTTTGGTCCCAAGTACCGCCTTTCCGAATTTTACGGATGTCTTGTATTCCTTTCCAAAATAATGGGGAATATTTTCATCGAAGGATTAATCTATTAATACATTTCGAAATTTTAACGGGTAGGCTATAATCATTTCCGCTGTCCACTCGGAACATTGTTAGGAGCACAAGAGCAGTGGTAACTCGAGTCGGACAAAGGCTGGACTTCGGCCGAACATCCCTCGAGGTCCGGAACACTCGGCGCGTACGGCGAATGAATCCCTGGCTGGTCGCACCTCTCCCCAATACTCTATTCGCTAAGCAGTCAAAGGCATATTTCCCCCCCCACTCTTCTCCCTCGACCCCCCCCCCCTCCTCCGCACTTGATTCCGCGGAGCGGAGAACCGCAGCGCGTCCGCATTCTTCGTCCTCCCCCCCCAAGAGACAGTGTGCCCTCCGGCCAAAGTGGCGCCCCACACCTCACTCGCGTCGCACGCTTCACTCGCCGGGCGTTTTGCAAAACACTAAATTAAACAGAGGGAAACGGCAAGGCCGTCCTTTAGGGCAAGGGCCAATGTGTAATAGGGCACAAAAAGTGTCCCTCCGGTCGTCGGTCCCATGCGTGGAGGGTGAGCGGTTGTCGGACGGACGGGGGGGTGTGAACATCCAGGAGAGTTGAATCCTGACCCCACTTTCCGCCAGTGAAAGAGGGCCCACGGATCGCAAGGGTAACCGAGGGAATGCGATCCTAATTCTCTCCACGCAATGGTTAACGAGAGCGTATATTATAGCCGCTCTTCATGTTTCGTGATACGAAACTCAGCGTGGTGCGATTCATGGCACTACCAGGAGCCGAGTCGCAAGATCCGACTCTTAGCCAGGTTTAGAACACACGAGTTGTAAAATGGCATTAAATGAATCATTATGCCCCCACTCTCTTTAGATAGGTCAGACCGCAAAGATAAGTAGTACTATTATTTAGGAGAGGCGGCCGACAGCTAAGATTATTTGCGCCATTGGGGATGGACAGGGAAGGATGAAGGGTGGAGAGAAACCCGGTGTCGGCATTAGCCTGCTCTTAATGAAAAGCACCAAGGGATCTGAAGCTAAACGTCCCATCTGATGGATGGCGCACTTAATCGAAGTACTCTTCACAAAGCACCTCAAATAGGGAGCGAGATACCACTGAAAAATATTCGAATTGCCGCCAGGATTTGAACCAGAGCCCTCAGGGTGGGAAACCAGTACGATAGCCACCGCACCATCTCGGTCCCCACAAAAGATAATTGGAAAGTAACGAATCATAATTGTAAGAAATCAAATCCATTATAGAAATAGTAAACATATGCGAATTTCAAGCGAGGACAAGATTAAACGCTGCTCAGACAAAAGATATATTCGCAGGTGCATTTGTATATTCGTTGCAAAGTATATGAGTCAGCAAACGGTGTGATTGATGGTTGAGGCCGAGACTTTGTGGAAATCCATTGCGAACAGGAGTTTCACTAAATAACTTTGCAGTTTCCACATAAAATAACTGATTTATTTATGAAAATAAATCAGTTATTTTATGTGGAAACTGCAAAGTTATTTAGTGAAACTCCTGTCAGCAAACGGTGTTTAAGCATGTTTGAGGTAATATGGATTTTGCATGATTATATACGTCTCTGAGGGTGTGAATTGGCATGCATTTGTTAGTTTTGCGTGTGGTTTTATTCTGATTTACGGATGGTGACTTGACCCCCTTCCCCCGCCAATCACCGTGGTGGCGGCTTCAACCTTACTGGCTCAGGGACAGAGACTTCATAGCCGTGAGAATAATGTACCTCTCTATGTATAAATAAATAACCTGCAAATCACCAAAAGATAGAATGATAAGGAAGAAGGAGGGTTTTAGAAGATTAGAAAAAGAGAAAAAATTACTACAAATCCCTGAAAAGACGTGCAGACCCAGAGATATGTCAGAGAAAAAATTAGTTCTTAACAAGTGTCAACGACGATTTCACTCACTCAACGTCCAAACTAACCGAGACTCGCCACCCTAAGTAAAGGAGAGTACCTGAAACATTTATCTGAGAGTCATTACAGAGCTTGTCATGCGTCAGTTAATAATATCAGTACGTTAAGTCAGCGTTAACATGTCATGCCCAGTCGTTTCAACTTTCGGACATATCAATTGATCTTTGTAAACTGCTTGTCATGGGTGATGGCATCCCTAAATGCATCTCTTGAATCACCATTTCACTTTGAGGGCAATCATTGATCACGATTACTTCGCATCCACTAACAGACGCTTTACTTGCTAAACGCAATAATTGAAAATGTAACCAACTATATTCATTATCTCTGCAAAGTATCACACATGTGCTAGAAAAATAAGGTTACATGCACTGTTAAACGATTAATATTCGTAGTTTAGGAAAGTAAAAATTGTTTTTAGCCACTCTCATTAAAATCTAAAATGCTGGGAAACCATGAATGTATAATATTCCAAAAACAAAAGATTAAGTTTCTTTAAATATATGTTTTAAGGCGGGTGATTTCTATTTTGATAATAGCATGAAAATATGAATCATTTTATTTTCGGTAATATAATAGGGTAAAGATTATTAAAATAGTATGTATATGTACTCGTACATCGGTTAAGTTAATTTTTCTGAGGCAAGGTACTGGAAACGGTACTGTGGCGATCCTCTTGTTCCTCCAAACAAAACACAATTTGACATCCAACATTACAAAAAGCTCCTCTTCAATTACGAACAAGTACTTCCTTAATTCCATCTTTTCTATATCTACCCTTTCGTCGTTCGCCAAACATTTCCCTCCCCACCACTCTCTTCAACATCCCATTGCCAACCTAAGTGTTCTGCATCTAAATATTTCGTATTTTGTAAACTTATGTCCTGCTCATTGGCACGCCAAAAGAGAAGGGTAGTGCGTCTGTCCTCTGACATCTGCCCTTTCGGTGGCCAGCAATCAGTGCATGTAGAGGGGGGTCGTTGGGGGGGGGGGACCTGGAAGGAAGGAACACATCTGTATGTGAAAGAGGGTGAGGACGGCGGAGGTGGTTTATTAGCATCCGAGTGGCTGCGGCTACCGTTATGGCCTCCCCCCCTCTCTCTCTCTCATTCCTCCCCTCTCCCCCCTGCAGCCCCCGAAATCTCCTTCGTGCTCCACCGGACACGGCGGCCAGCCCCCTCCGCTGACCGCCCGGGTCCTTCGCCCCGCGGACGCCAAAGCCCCGCGTCATCCCCCATTGTTCGGTAGCCGCCGCCGTGAGGGACAGCAGCAGTCGGAGCGTGCATACATCACGCGAATGCTATATACACATAAAACACACACCCGTCCGTGTGGTGCGCGGGAAGGGGCATTTCTCCCGCGAGAGGGGACGCTCTCTCTCTCTCTCTCCCACCCGCCCTGCTCTCGCACCCGCGCGTTCCCAATTCCGACCAAACTCTCTCTCCTCTCGGAGTCCCTGAGCGGCCCTCCGGGGCTCAAGGCGGCCGGCCGGCCGGCCGTGGAATGGAATCCGCCTACGCTCCTTCATATCGCATGCTTCCTTTTTTGATTTCCCCGTAATTAGCACTCACGGCCTAAACTGGTATCAAAGAATCACTCGCCAAGGAGAAAACTGCTTTATTCTGCTGTCTTATTTACGGTATTTTGATGTGCTGGGTGAAGAAGTGCGTTCTCCTCCCAAAAAATCTAAGAAGAATATTATTCATCATTGAGGAATACTGTTTTCGAAACCGTGAACACCTGCTATTACTTCAAATGTGCATTCATAGCCGAACGGCAACTCTCTTGACTTGTCGTTCTGGAACAATCCTCTGGCTGAATTTTAAAAGCGCAACAGTATTTATAGTTTCAATAATTTAACTCGATTTATCATAATTTTTAACTTTTCACAAATAATCAATAAGTTATTGTCTTTATCCGATGTACTTGGTAATTTCTACATGATTACCACATGAGTTAATTGCACAACGCTCGGCGGAATGCAAAAGTGTTCGATTCAGCATTTGTAGTTTGTGTAAAAATAATTGCTATTTTCCATGCATGGTTTCACGTTGCCAGGATTTTAAGGCAGATCTTACAATTGCTAATTTGCTATGCTGAGTAAATGTTAGTCTTACCAAATAAGATGATGAGGGTAGAAAAAGGAACTTTGCACTTCCACATAAATATTAAATACTTCACACGACCATGGTTTCGATGCATAATCATCAGGTGACATACATGAAAAATTTTCCAAATTATATAGCCTGGCTTCAAGAGGAGAGGAGGGTAGGGGGAGTAGTAGCAGTACATGTAGTTTTTATGGGAGGAAACCGAGAGATAAGGTCATTTGCGCAATTAGGGATTGATTGAAAAGGAGGAAGGGTGGAGATTAACCCGGCGTCGGCATCAGCTCACTCTAGTCGAAAGGCGCCAAGGGCAGTTTAACGTCCAATCCGACGGAAGGACGTCGAACTCACTCAACGTGCTCTCCACAAAGCACCTCAAGTAGGGGTCGAGATACCACTGATAAATATTTGTTGGCTCCAGGAGTTGAACCCGGGCCCCCTCGGTGGGAAGCATGTACGTTAGCCATCGCACCATCGCGATCCCAAGGAAGAGGGAGTAAGAAAGAGGGGGTAAGTTGAGTACTCATGTAGCACCCTATTAATGGACTAGGGGAGGGCTGGGGGTATGTATCCGATGGTTTCAGGCTCAAATTTGTGGAAGTTCATGTTCATTAAACACAATGTATCCCTCCACTGTTCTGTTATGTTACGTTTTAGTTATATTTACGAAATAAAAACTGGGGAATCGAGGAAATGGCTGACACTTCCTAACTACTACGTACTCGGAGTGACATCCTGCCAATACGAATGAGCGCTTTAATTCGGAGTAACCTCCATTTCCTGTTCCACTCAGAGCAGATTTAGGACTAAAAATTCCGATAAAATCTGACGCGACCCGCTGTTGGGTACAGGGAGTATGGTGATTGCTCCAATTTCAGGAAATGTTCAAACTTCCTTTCTCCTCCATTTTTGATTCTCTAGCAAAATTCCCACACATAATCATAATACTTTCGTGTAAAAATTATTTCAATAATTTTATGTACGCTATACACTATGATTAGTCTCGAGTTTAATGGTTTAGTCCAATTTATCGCAATTTCTATACGTAACATTTTTATAAAGACTTGATTCTCGCGGGAAACACTAGCGTATAAAACAACAAATTGGCAATAATTTTTGAGGATTGAAGATAGGTCTTTAATTGTAAAAAAAAATGGCGCGCGGGAATTTTCTTCTCCAAACTCGAGATTGGATGTCGAAGAGCGCAAAGAAACAAAGCGAGGAAGTAAAGCGGCGGGAGGCCTTTGACGGGAGAGCAGTCTGTCCGAAAGTTACGGTGTGGGAGTGGATTTCAAACATGGGGCAGAGCGATGAAAGGAGCAAACAAACAAGGGGCCGTGAGTGAAGTCGCGTTCATTTGTTTCCTCCAAGGAGCGCGGAGGGTCGCCGCCGCTGTCGAGAGAAGGAGACCTGTCTCCTCTTCCGCTTGGGCACGAGAGTAATGAATTGATTCCTTCGGCAGGCCTCCCCTCCCGGGAACGGCCTCGGGTGCTGCTCGTGAAGGACGCGTGATTTATCGATCCCGGCGCCGAGTCGCGGCGGACGCGTTCGCCGAAATTGGCGCGGGAGTGAGGGCCGGCCGGCAGGGACGATCGTTTGAGGGACCGGCGCCGTCTCCTCATCCCACCACGCCGGAGTGTCGAGGCCCGCAAACCCTGGGAAGGGCGGTCTCCCGGAAATCCGAATTCGCCGCCTCCCAGGCGATAGCCACTCCCCCTCCGAATTTCCCACGGGAAAATGGCGATATGCAATGCCCGCTCGCCGAGTGACCATCGCAATCTACGGCCTTGATATTTCGCGGTAATCATTCGGATATTTAAAGAAATATTTTTATAGGTCTTGAGCTTTTCTCAAAATATACGGAGATTTATTATTTAGCGTGCAGAGAGTTGGGATTTATTTAAAAGATTTAAGTCACTGCCACATCATTTTTTGAAGCGTGATTTCTTGTAACTCACTAAATTTCCGCATATAATAAGAAGCAATTTTTTTCTTTCCTCATGGACTTCCCTTCCACCAGAGGCAAAGTTTACTCTTAGAAAGAATGAGGAACTCTCATCATATTAAATACGCAGCATAGAAGATTTTTTTATCAATACTCAGTAACCATTAAAGGGCTGTTATTTGGCCTTCAAAGAATTCACAAAATCCTATAGTACATGGTACATTTTTTTCTATTCTATCAATGAATTGAAAAAAACATATATTGATAAGATTCTTACTTTGGGAAGGGAAGAATGACCCGTGGTTAAGTCGAATAAACCATGAAATTGATAGCCACAACATCGACCAACGTTTCATCGGAAGATATGTTGGGCTGTTCACGAAAATATTCAGTGTTGGTAAAAAGAACGAAATTCGTTATAACTTGAGCTGTGGAAACACTTAAGCCATTATTTTCGTAGACAACAGATATCAGCATTAAATACTAAGACAAAATTTCCCGTAATTATTGCTAATAGCATAAACCAACTGTCAATGCTGCAGTCTAAAACTCATTTGTCCAATGTTCACTGTGAGTTGATTGAAATTACGTTTAAGACAAACTTTTTGCTAGTGGCGCGATAGAACTTTTAAAAGGTATCTTGACTTAAGGCCTGCATGCGTCCGTGACTTTCTATTAATTTTTGCCATTTCGACTTAAGGGGACTTATCTCCCAGTACCCTCCACCTACCCACAGAACAAGGTAACGAAGAGAATTTCGCACCCTTTCCTAGATACAGTAGGCGGCGCTGAATTCCTGATGGGATAAGCTCTCGAAATAAGGGCAAATCCTCGAAGGAACTCAGTTTTCAAATGAATTGATCGAAACAAGTCTCGCAAGGCGCTGTAAGATATAACTTGGAAAAAAGCGTTTCGACAACAGGGGATATTTGTGAACGCCAAATCAACACGATGCAAAAACTTAAGCACACGAAAATTTGGATGTCCGAGAGTTATAGAACCGATGGCGTTCCTTTAACAGACAAAAACTTTACGTGACGGTCTAATCTGTTTACTTAAGCCACAGATACCCAAAGTGCTTTCATTAAACCCTCTCAATGCATGTTATCTATACATGTAAAAGTAAAAACGTCAAAAGTCAAGTCGGAAAAAAACACAAATACGATTTCTTAGCTGCTACCAATCAGACTGAGTGGCTGTCAAATAACCTAAACGAGGAAAAAAATCCTGCTAAGGAAATCCGACAGAGGTAATAAGAATTTAAGAGAGGTAGAGTCAGTTTAAGGATTCGAGCATACAATTGACAAAGAAATATTGGCTATTATGCAATTAACAATAAGAAGAACGAGGCCAGATATGTTCACATAAACATGTATATATATTCATGTCAAAAATTCATACCACCAACTTGATCTTGGGTTCAATTAGGGATGCAGTAGTACTGGAATTACTTCGGAGCATAAAAAAGAGAGGGGACGAAAAAAGGACATGCTTTGCCATTTAAGGTAATGTTAATTTTTTTACTTAAAAAGAGCTTCATTATTTTTACTGTCTACATGATAAAATGTTCTTTGATAAATCCATAAAAATTCTCAAACCATCTTTTTTATGGAGAAAGATCAGACAGCATACAGAAAAGGTTTTACATTAATTTTTGGGGCGCGTTCCTGATTTTCTCCTTACATGACTTTGCCTTTCACGATGACCCACATTCGCGGAAATTTGTTGGAAATAAAAATGTATTTCTTTTCGCAAATTAATGTGTGTTTATGCTTATTTTCGAGGTAACTCGGGTTAACAGGGTTTGGCATAGAAAGAAAATATGACGGAGAGGAAGATAGCTTAGGTCTAGGCATGTTCGACAACATTCGATGACATTTGACGAGGCAGAAAGAGCATTTAGGGAGATGAAATCAAATAAAGCCGTGGGTACAGACATTATTCCTGCGGAACTACTGAAAGGTTTAGGAAAATGACGCAGAGAAAGACAATATGAACTGATTCGTAGCATCAATGAGGAAGAAATCCGGCCGGAAAAATTCGTGAGATCAGTCTTACTTCCCATTTCCAAAAAATAACGGCAACTCCATGTGAGGATAACAGGACAAAACGTTTGATATACCACGCAGCTAAAGTTGTTCTCAGGATCATAAACAAAAGGATTCAGAGTAGGACAAATGATTACTTAGGGGATGATCGGTTTGGGTTTAGGAATCGGAGAGGTACGGATGATGTCATTGCAGTAATGAGATCACTAATTGACAGGAATATACAATACAATCAGGACGTATTTGCCTGTTTCGTACATTTCGAAAAAGATTTTGATAGAGTATATTGGGAAATATTAATGAGTACATGGAAGAAAATAGGAATAGATTGGAGGGACAGGAGGGTAATCCACAACCTGTACCTGTCTCAGACTGCTCAGGTACGAGTGGGGAACGGGGAGTCCGGTTGGGCAGTGTTAGGAAGAGGTTTAAGGCAGGGTTTCCCATTATCACCGTTGCTGTTCAACCTGTATGTAGAGGAAGTGATTTAAGAGGCATGGAAAGAGCTGGAGGGAGGAATGAAAGTGGGCGGGGAATTCGCAAAATCAGTTGGGTTCGCAGATGACCAAGCTCTAATTTTTCAGTCAGCCAAAGTGTTGTAAGCATTGCTGAATGAATTGGAAATTCATTGTGATAAATATGGGATGAGAATCAATATAAATAAAACATAGAATATGCGATTTTCCAAAAAGAAAAAGGCTAAGCTAAATATCGAAATAGGAAGGCAAAAAATAGAGCAGGTAGTACAGGTTACGTACTACGGAAGTTAGTACAGCAATTTCAGAGTGTAAAAATCAATCGCCTTGACCGGGATAGGCGAATGATTTTTAGACTGAAATTGTTGCATTTAAATGCACATTAGCGAATGACTCCGTTGAAAGTTACTGATGCAGCATCTCCCGCAGTGTCTTTGGAATTTAGCACAGAAATGTTTTGGACTCACACGGTCAAAGTAGTAGGGACATAAGGAGAAGAATTGCGCTAGGCAAAGGGGCTTTCACAAGGAGGAGGGAGTTGATGACAAGGAATTAGAGTAAGAATGTTTAGAAAAACTCGTAAAAACCTTTATATGGAGCGTAGTTATGTACGGCGCGGAAACCTGGTCATAGAAGCAGGATGATAGAAGTAGATTGGAAGCTTTGAAATGTGAGTGTGGAGAAGAATGGAGAAATTGAAATAGACCAACAGGGAAACAAATGAGTAAGTACTTGGTATGGTGGGCGAGGAGAGGGGTTTGTTGGCAGAAGTCCTAAGGAGTCAGGAAAAATCAATGAAGGGCGTATTGATCGGCAGTGGAATGCTGAAAACTGTTATAGAGGGGATAATTTTAGGCAAACGAGGAAAGGTCAGGAAGAAGATAGGGATGTTGGACCGGATAAAGGGAAGAAGGAAGTACACAGAGATGAAGAGGGACTTGATGCAGAGTAGGATATTGGAGTTTGTGTTTTGTTAGAATTCGAAAAATATTTATTTGCTAGTTGTGTCCATCTAAATCCTACCTTAAATGGTAGATTACTTAACAATAATAATAATAATATTTGACTTTTAGCTTTTTGAACCCTTGGAATGGTGGCTAGCTTCTATATTTGATAGCAGAAAACTAGAATATGAAATAAATTAAGTTGGAAATTAATATCCATGAATAGTTAAAATAATACAAATTAGTTTATAGCGACTTTTGGGATGTTGAATACGTCTTCACAAAAAAAATTCCAAGACTCCTCGGCGTAAAAATTGAACTTGAGGATTTTTCTTCACATATTATACTCATAATACATTAACCTGTCTAAATTAAAAGAACTTGTAATAACATGGGCATAAAAAAATTCCACCCAGTGAAACCTGAAAGTAACTTAACTTGTTTACTAATTAAATAATGGTATTTTGATCATTTGATTATATCAATGTCATCATCTGTTACCCTTCTAGCAGGATTAAAAGGCATCCTCAAAGCTTAAGTATTTTAATGCAAGTCTTACACAACCTTAAGAAAACCTGTATATATTAGAGTATATACTTTTTGTGCGCAATTAAAAATGGGATGAATTGTTAAATCACCAAAGGACCGCTTTGTGCTGAATAAAGGGCGGATTTTTTCAGGTTTCCGTTCTGGAGGCCCTTTACCTTCCCCCTATAATCTCTCCTAACCACATCTGGGTATAAAACTAGACGAAATGTGGATAGATACATGGAAAATTTTATCAATATTTGCCTTAGTAATGGGACGATAGGCAATTTACCTTCGTTTAAAACTGATTAATAATTACAGGCAAATTAAGGATTGCAGCGAAATGAAAATTTCTTTTATGTCAGGAATTAGAAGATGGTGCTTTCAAAAAGTTCAAATTAGCTTCACTGAAAAACAACGTATCTTAATACCAATAGATATCATCAATTTATAATATGACTGTACCTCAATGAGTAGTTTTGCATAATTTTGTATTAAATCGTCAGTTTTTTTAAATTTTATTTCTATCTTAGAAAGGAGAGAAGAAAATCATTAAAAAGTTTCGAATCATGGATAGTGATACAATATTTTTCATGTTTTCCCATTTCAATCGAATGGGATATTAACTTTGATTCCACTGCTCCATATAAGCGTATTTCTCCTTCCCTTACTTAGGTACACTCGCATCGCTCCTTATAACTGTCTTTATTGACCTCGATCGGCCAATCGATGCGTAATATTGGAATAACTCCAATGGCCATGATAACGCTCATTCAGTAATATTGCGTTTAAACTAATGTTACCTGTAATGTAATTAGTGTTTGACGGTAGTTTGTGTGAATGTTTGTTTTAGTATTATTTTTCATTAGTAGTTTATCTCTAAGTAGTAAAAAAAATGTACAAGATTCAAATGAGTGACCATTAGGGTAGTTGTTTACAGTTGATTGACCGGGACTTACCCCCATGAATCTGTTCAAAAACACTTTGATAGAAAGTAAACTAATGCTTTCATAAATTATGTTTCCTTAAATCAACTTTCTATTACAAATGTTCTTGAAGGACAGACAAAAGATTCTCAACAAAATTCAGCTATGATTGAGGATGGACCAAATATTTTCCCAAATCGGCGTGTTAAAAAAGGTATGGGTAATTCTTTTATATTTTTGGAACCTAGAGTGAAGCAAGTGCCCCACTTCTTCGAAAGTCTCACGCTAAATGAGGCCACTTCACAGCAATTTCCGAAAGGAGGTGAATAAGTAAAATTGGCCCTCAGAACTCAATCTGTTAAACCCACAAAACCCGAGCATTTTTGACAGGCGGTCATTTTTATAGCGCTGTTGTCGTGGCTGGCGCCTCTCCTCCGTCGTCCTTCCACGCAGACCACAACCGCTTGACCCTCGAGGGCGGCCGCCAATCCTCGGGTCTCTCGTCCGCCTCATCCCTCTTCGTTTCCCCTCACCCGTCCCACTCCTCTCCGAGGTCTCTCCCCCCACCCCGTCCCGGCTTTCGGAAGGCAAGAAGTGACCGGGCACAGGCGCCGGTATTCACCACCCCACCGATCGTCCCTCGCAAAACAACAATAGCTGCCGCCGCTGGCCTCCGGTCACCGTGGCCGGCTATCCATCCGCCCCACCGTTGAGGTCTCCAGCCATTGCGGGGCCGGCCGTCCGCCGTTTGAAGACTTCTGCCACTTTTCCCATCACGTCTGACCGATCGCCTTTCCCACCGCTCCCCCTTTTTCCCTCCCGCCCCCCCTCCGTCACCGTTCGTATGGGGGAGAAGGCGTGGGATGGGATTGAAGACCGAGAAATCCGTCTCGTCAGAGGAGGACTTAGTCCGACGCCCTGCACCAATTTCCTTGACCACGGGTGTCTACCCGCTCCTTAAGATAAAAGGGCCGAAGTACAAGTCGATCAGCAGTGGTCGAGAAAAGAACAGAGGGGAACCACGGGATGTATACGAGATTTTCCGGTAGGTCCACTACATATCAAACTGCCGGTGAATGCACATGGGGGAAGGGGGGTGAACAAATTGCCACGCATTGTTTCCTGAGCTTAACTCTTACTTGTCGGCAGAGAGAGCTATTGGTCGCGCGATAGGGGGTGGTTCGAAAACGACCCTCGGGTGATCAATTTTCCCCACATTGATGAAAAATTGGGCTTCATGTGTTTGAAATTGAACTGAACAAATTCCTACGCATTCCAATTTCGTGAGCATAGGTAAAGTGTCTGATTGTTACCCGAGGAATCTGACTTCGCACTTAAGTTTTGCTTTATGTAGTCAAAGTTTATTTTAAATGTTGGCGTCATTAAAAAATATCAAATGTAAATTTCCCAGAATGCAGAAAACGTCAACAGTGAGGCACTTTGACAACCTTTGAGGCACTAAGAGGAGTAGTGCACGTTAAGAAATACGAAAGGCACCTGTCTTATTCTCGAGATCACATGTAAATGTGCAATTTAACTATCAACCTTTAATTTTATAGTATAGCATGTAATTATAGTAAGCACACTTTTGAAATCACACCGCGTGGAGTAAAGACATTAGATAAATTGACGAGTTGGACCAAAATGACGAGGTTGGATTTGAAGCTTTGGACTACAGAGCTGCTGCCCTTGAATGGTAAATTGCTTTAATTACGAATTCCCAATATATTTACATGACATGAACATTAGAAAACAACTAAACTTTCGTAATATGAAAGGCAATATTATAAATTTAAAAAGTAACATTCTACATCAAATAAATGACAACTTTATCTATATCAACTTTTGAAATTCTGCGGCAATATAAACAACAAACGGCAAAGACGCCGCTATACACTTCGTTAGGTACCGACTATCAGTATCTCTCTTCGGAGAAATACCTTTTGAAAGTCATCCTTCAAATATTAAAAACTTTTTTCACGGTCCTTCAAAAACTGAATATTGTAGGTTTACTAGCTCCGATTAAGGTTAAAGTGATATTATTACATATAGTTCGTGCAAAAATTTAATTGTCATTTGATTGGTTACCTATTACGAAACTAATACCAAAAGCTTCAAATGACAAGATAGAGATTTCATCTGGGTTTGGGGTTTCACTGCCGATTATAGCAGAGTAACGTGCGCAGGGATGTGGACTACGTACTTCATCACCCGTCCAACCGCACAACCCAGGGGTAAAACTTAAAGATTTCATTTATTAAAACTTAAAGATTTCAACACATTCATTTTATTTTTATGTTTAATTTTAAATAGAAGGGTGATCTAATCATAATTGCTGATAAAATTTTCACACAAAGTTAATATTTCAATTTAATTTTTATGTAGTTACATTATGTGCAGCTTGAAAACCATTAATTGTAAACAGTGAAAAGATGAAAATTATGTATTTTAAGGTGAAATTATGCCATTTCAACTGACTCCAGCAAAAAAAATACTCATAATGGACGTCAACAAATGAGGCATGCTCCGCGAAATACGTTCGAGATGGTGCGGGGGCTAACGTCCTGGCTTCCCACCCTGAGGGCGCGGGTTCAAATCCCGGCGGTGTTGAATATTTTTCAGAGGTATCTCGATCCCTACTTGAGGTGCTTTGTGGAGAGCACATTGAGTGAGTTCGACGTCCGTCCGTCGGATGGGACGTTAAACTGCGGACCCCTTGGCGCCTTTCGTAAAGAGTAGGCTAATGCCAACGCCGGGTTTCTCTCCACCCTTCATCCTTTCCTGTCCATCCCCTATGGCGCAAATGACCTTAGCTGTCGGTCGCCTCCCCTAAAAAAAAATATACATATATATAATGGGAAGAGTCAACCCCTGCCGTACTCTTATAATGAGCAAAGCATGAGTGGGGGAGAATCTCCTTTCGAATTCAGAGAGGAGAGTCACATAAAATAATAACTCAATGAAATGGAATGAAATGATTTAGGGGGGTTCAAAACAGAAAGCAGTTAAACCAGAACATGATAACAAAAAACACTCTGGCTGAAGTGTACGAGATAGCATTGATCCTGCCCCTATCAAGCACTCACCAGTCAGGGGCTTACGAGAGAATTATATCTGCGCCAGGGGTCCGCCGATTGTACGCGATAAAATAAAATAAATGCAAATGAATCACGTACTCTCCAGCTTGGATATACTAAATAGCATTGATCCTTGCTATTCCCAAGCACTAACACCCATTCGGGGCTTGCGAGAGACTTCTCTCAACACCAGGGGCCCACCTAGATAAATTCGCACAGCTTCCCGGGAGCGGATTCGGATTAAGACCACAGCTTAATTGTTATAAAGTGTAGCGTCCATTTCTAAAGGATAAACAAGGAGCAGTGGGTAAGGAAATTGAATCTAAAAGCATTAACTGGATTGACAAGGAAGATATATCGGGAGGCTATAAGGAAAATCATGGATGAGGATATCATCGACGAAAGGTGGAAATTTTAAAAATAGGGTTATCGAAAGTCATAAAAGAAACTATAGAAACAGTTAATGGTAAAAGGACAAAGCAATCAGGGATCACGGAGGAGATAGTGATAAAAGATAGGCGTGAGGAGGAAATGGAAGAATGTAAACACCGAGTTAGGCAGAAGGAAGTACAAAGAGTCCTGGTGACAAATGAAGAGAAATTAGCATGTTGGAAGACGTAGTTCGAGGATATGGAAAGTTTCCATAGGGAGGGTGAAATTGGTGTGCTATACAGCAAGGTTAAATCACTATGGGGAAGTAAGAAGAGAATATCTATGCTAACAGTTAGAGATAAGGCGGGTAAGGTAATAGTTGACACAGGAAAGATCCAAGAGAGATGGAAGGAGTATATAGAAGAACTGTATAGTAAAGAACTTCGACCAACAAAGTTAGAGATTGAAAAGGAGTATGGCGTCGAGAAAGATAGCTTAGGTCCAGGCATACTCAACGATGAGATAGAAAGGGCATTGAGGAAGATGAAATCAAATAAGATCGTGGGGTTAGAAAACATTCCTGTGGAAATACAAAAAGGTTTAGGAAAACATGGGTGGGAGGGACTATATGGACTGATTCGTAGAATCTATGAGAAAGAAATCTGGGCGAAAGACTTTGTGAGATCTGTGACTCTCGCAAGCCCTGTAGTCCCTATTGCCAAAAAGATTAAGATTACATCTTGTGAGGACTAAAGAACAATAAGTTTGATTTCTCATGCAGCTAAAGCGGTTCTCAGGATCATCAAAAACAGATTTATGAAGGGGAGAGGCATGTACCATGCCATTGCAGCAATGAGATCATTTATCGAGAGGAATATAAAACACAATGAGGACGTATTTTCCTGTTTCGTAGATTTCGAAAAGGCATTCGATAGAGTGAATTTGGTAAAAGTAATGTGTATATTGCAGAAAATAATTATGTATTGTAGGGACAGGAGGCTAATCCATAACCTGTACATATCTTAGCCTTCTCAGGTGTGATTGGGGAACGGAGATTCTAGTTGAGCAGGTTTAAGAGGAGGTGTAAGACAGGGTTGCCCATTAGTACTGGTGCTGTTCAACGTAAGCGTGGAGGAAATCATTGAAGAGACATGGGAAGAACTGGAGGTTGGAATGAATCTCGGAGTGGAATAGGTAAAATCAGTTAGGTGTGCTGCTAATCAAGCTCTAGTTTGTCAGTCAACCAAGGGGCTGCAAGCATGGCTAAGTGCATCAGAAATTCAGTGCGATAGATGCTAGTGAATCAATGTAAATAAAACAAAGATTATGCGATTTTCCAGATAGAAAAATGCTGTGCTAAACCTTAAAAAAGGAAGACAACAAATAGAGCAGGTAGAATAGTTTACGTATCTCGGAAGTGTATTGGACCAAAATGGTCAAGGCAGTAGCGACGTAAGTTCAAGAATTGCACTAGGCAAAGAAGCTTTCACAAGGAGAAGGGAGTTGATGACAGGGGCGTTGAGTAAGACATTAAGAAAAGACTCGTAAAAACTTTGATGCGGAGCGTAGCTATGTGCGGCGCGGAAAATGGCCATTGAAACAGGAGGATAGACGTAGACTGGAGGCTTTTGAAATATGGATGTGGAGAAGAATGGAGAAGGTGAAATGGACAGAGAAGAAAACAAATGAGGAAGTACTTGGTATGGTGGGCGAAGAGAGGGGCTTGTTGGGAAAAATCCTTTGGAGGCAGGAAAACTGGATGAAGGGGCTATTGACCGGCAGTGGGATGTTGGGGACTGTAATAGAGGGGAGAATGTTAGGCAAACGAGGAAAGGGAAGGAGCAGGATGGGATGAAGGGAAGAAGAAAGTACTCAGAGATGAAGAGGGGTTTAATGTAGAGCAGGATACTGGATTTTGGTAGGAATCACAAAATATTTATTTAGAAGCTGTGTCCATCCAAAAACCTACCTTAACCGGCAGATTACCTAATAATAATAATATATATATATACATATATTTATATGCATAAATATATATGTATATATATATATGTGTGTGTGTATATATATATACATATATTTATATGCATAAATATATATGTGTATATATATATATATATACACACACACACGAGGGTCATCCGGAAAGTAGTACCCGTTCGTGAAATAAAGACACAAAAGTAAATATTAACAAACATAAAAAAATTTATTTGAAAGAGGATACTTTAAACTACTTCTCAACATAATCTCCAAGCAAATTAAGGCATTTGTCATAACGTGTGACAAGTTTCTGTATTCCTGCTGCATAGTCCTTCGCCGCCAGCTCATTGAGATACGCGAGGGACCCATCTTGCACAAATTTTTGCATAATGCAGATGGTGTTTAACAATTTCATGAACAATTGTTCGAGAAACATTGGGAAAATGCTCACAGATGTCATCAATTGTGACGCGCTGATCGTTCCTCACGAATTCGTCAACTGAGCTCACCAGTTGGTCTGTAATGACAGACGGTCTCTCCGAACGCTCATCGTCGTGTGTGTTCCCCCTCCCCATGTTGAAGTTGCGACACCACCGCCGAACAGACGACTCGTCCATTACATTGTCTTCATACACCTCCTTGAATTGGCGATGAATATCACATGGGCGAACGTTTCTTGCATTGAGGAATTTAATCACTGCCCTCACTTCACAACTGACGGCGTTCTCAATTTTTTTAAACATTGTAAACAATCACAGAAACAACACAGGCAATGCTAGCGTCACGCAACTTGGCTCAGAGAAGGCAGACAAGCCACTGAAGCTATCTGACCTCGTCCAGCGGCTACTCGCGTCGTCAGCACTTCATGCGGCACGAACGGGTACTACCTTCCGGATGACCCTCGTATATATATATACATACATATGTATGTATATATGTATTTCAATTATTCGGAAACACTCACACCGGCAGCACAATAATGGGATGGCACAATAGAACACGAATAGATAGCAATAGGCCTTACTTGAAGAAGGCCTCTGAGAAGACCGGAAGCTCGAACAATTTACCGTGTGAGTGTCCTTTTAAATGTTGCAATTACATTTGTTTTCTATTGTGCCGTCCAATTATATATATATATATATATATATATATATATATATATATATATATATATAGCTGTACTTATACATTTGCGTTTGAATTTGATTCAAGTCTCGGCGGTGCTTATCCCATCCCTATCGATCATCTCATAAACCCTCCTCCGCATTCCCGTCTTCCTCACGCGGCCGGCCACCCTCCCCTACTTACCCCCCTCTTCCCCCGTCATCCCCCGCCTCCTTTTGGGTCTCAGCACCATCACTTCGGATCCTCCTCCACCCTCCTCCGCCCCTGCAGGCTCTACTACCTCGGAGATTACCCCCGACCCTATTCATGTCTCGCCTCACCCCCCAAGGGCGTCCGGGGCGAAAAGTGAAAGCAATAATCGCACCCCGTAAAGGGACGACGGACTGGAGTAAGCCAATTTGCTCACGAACCCGCAATTTGGGTGCGTCGCTCAAAATAGACACCACCGTGCCCTCCTCAGCCCCCCCTCCCCCCCTTCATGCACCCTGATCCCCCTCTCTTCCGTCCGTACGTCCGGAATGTCGGAGGTTCTCCTCTCATCCGTCTTCTTCCCCACAGGGCGATGCCGAGGGGTTCAACCTCCCCCACGACGGTCGAGCCCTGGAGCGCGAAGTACTCCCTCCTCCACCCACCACTAACCAGGCGTATTCTTTAAATTGGGGTCCACTCCCTGGCAATCCGTGTTATTGGACGCTAATCAGATTACGGTCCCAGTTACACGCACCGCCCTAAGCTTTGACGGGCCCTCTCTGCTGATCTCCGTCTTTTTCTCTTTTTTCCTTTCACACTCTCCCGGAAAAAAATATACGATCCTGCAATTTGGAAATTTCGTGTGATTTGAGTTTTAACAGAGCAACCACGCCATCGTTCAAAGTGACGTGAATACTTCGGATTCCAGAAATTCAAAAAATATATGTCCTATACCCTCAAAACATCGGTTGGGTGACCAATATTTGGGAACGGAATGAAGAATAGGGCGTACATTTTAACGAAAGAAAATGGCCTTGCTTATGCTGAAGGCACGCTATTCCTAACTGTTATGAAATTTAAGGAATTTCAAATAAACATGTCGGTGAATGCGTACTCAGGTATGCACGGACTATTAAAGGCTCCTTAAACATGTTCCACGGAGACCGTCATTTTACACACTTTTGTTTCAAGCATTTTAAACAAACGTTCCGCAAGCTTTCGAGAATCATTCTCCATGCTAATTTCAATTAACATATCTCCTTATTTGTTTTGAAAGAATCCATGATTTCCTCTAAGGACCCTGAATGTAAGTCTCCTCCCCTTTAAAAGAAATGAAACAGGAAATAGGCTTTAAAATCAAGAGTCAATAACAGAGGACTGAAGTGAAGGATGGCTTTTCCTTTAACACAAAAAAACAATTAATAAATAGGCATTCCTACGCATAATATAAGCCTTTACTACGATAATTAGGAGTAAGGTTATATAAGGATGGTGTACATTAATAAATGGTTCAATTATCTATACATTTTCAATGATCTCATCATTTTTTCATAATAGCATTTCTTTAACCATAAAGAAGGTTTTCATTCAAATACCTACCTACTTAAGTTGGTATTTATTCCATATAATTTTATAATATATTATGTCAGACTTATTAAAATATTAAACAATTCTCCTTTACTTTAAGAAATGTTGAAATAAATAAGTACTTTACATTTCTCTATTGAAACGTGCTCATATCTGTGGTTTTCAAAGATTAAGGGCAGTCAATAAGGCGCCTCTTAGCAGTTGAATCGAAAAGCCGTTACTTTCCTGGCGAAAATATCCTTTTCTTTACGATCCCACTTAAACACAAACCGGAGAGGAGGAGTCGAGGAAGCAAACAAATCGCTAAGGGAAGGCTTTGCCTCAATATTCCCCCCGCCCTCTCTCGGTGATTTGCCAAAGTAATAACGCCACGAGGGGAATTCTCGGAATTTGAGGAAATTATCTTTTGACAAATTTTATTTGTGCCGTTCGTTAGAGCACTTTGAAGCCTTCGGTCACACCCCATTGAATAATAAGTTCCCTTCGCCCGCTCGTGGACTGGTGGCGAAAGTCGCGGGAGGTGAAAGGGGGGGGGAGACCATTGGGTGGTGCCCCAGGTGTCGCCTCCCGCCATCTCCCCCCTCCCCGCGGGCGGGGAGGGGGGAGATGGCCGAAGGGAGATGGCCCCGACCGGGGTCAGCGCTTCCGACGCAGAGAGCCACGTTCTCTTTGAATACGTTGTTTAGCGACAACGCCGCAAACAGCGCAGCCAATCAGGGCGGAGGTCGCCGACGGAAGTTGCAGTGACGAGCGTCACCCCGACGCTCGCCGTCATGCGTTCGTCTGCCATCAAAACACACTGCGCCCGGCTCATTGCCCTCTCCTGGTCCGACGTTCCCCGAAGACGTTCAGCACATTTAGAAAACTACAATTAACTATGGAAGATGCGATTCAAGATTAGAGAGAGAGACTGAAAATAGATATCTTTTTTCTCCGATAACAATTAGGGATAATAACAGCGGCTACTCAGATCAATTAGGAATTAAATAGAGCCATGATTTATTTATTTAAGACCCTGAATAGGGCGATATTTAGAGTTTATAGTCCCTTCTTCCACCTAACCCCTATACATTGATACATGAAAGGCATTTACAAACACCCTAACCCTATGTAGATGAAAATAAGTGGGAATCGAACCCCCAACCTCTATATTTTCAGACGAGGACGTTTGTACAAACATATATGCATGTATATAAGGGTCGCGATAGTCCAGGAGTAGAACGTTGGACCCGGGAGGAATGGAGAGCCCGGGTTCGATTCCAGGGCAATCCTCTCTGGGCACCCTCAGCTCCACCCAAGGTGGGTGATTATTTGAGTACCAGATCTTCCTGGTATACCATGACCGTAACAAGGTGAGGACCTTTTATTACACTGATGCGTGAGTTTCACACGCCGCGTAAGGTGAACTATTCAATTACCGACCAAACCGACCTTTTGGCTGATTACTGTGTTTATTGAATTTATATATTTATGTTTACATACATTAAATACATGTACTCGCATGTATGCGTGTTCACATATTTTTAGAGTAGTCGAGGACATGTTGAACACCAAATAGGTCACTCTTGTGGCATGAGTTTACTTCAAATGGAGGGGATACATTGTTCATTTATCTTGAGCCCGATAAGTGTTTGCTATTTCATTGGATGTTGAAATTTATTATCCTGTGTCTCTCATGAATGGTGTGTGACTTTGTCCGTTCGTGTGCTGTACTTGCCTGGTATGGATGCAACCCCTGCCACGCACTTCGCCGAGACTTGCAGGGTGTCATCACTTGGGGTTTCCGGAGACACGAAAACGGGGTATGCAGCGATGCAGAAGCGGGTGCACGAATGCGCAACTTGAGCATTCCTTGAGTAGTGCGGGTGTGTGTGTGTGAGTGCATCGGGGCGCGATGGTCCCTCCGAACGGGAGGGAGACTCTCTCGTCCTTTCCGGCGCTCTCGACTCCCTTCGATGAACTCGGACTCGCCGGAGGAGCTGAGCGACCGATATCGCGCCTTTCTCCATTTTATTGGCGCCGCGGTTGCTGTGGCTCTTTTGAGTTCGCCGCTCCCTCCTCTCACCCTCTTTTGTTTGCAATGGAATTATCGTCCCTAAAAGCGCGCAGCTCCTCCGTCTCTCCATCTCGAAAAGCATATCCTTCTTTTATTTTCGAAGTTTTTATGTGTGGCGAAGTGCAGGCCGCTGCGAAAACATATCCGCAGGCCTATTCCTCCGGCTGGTTAGTTTTTGTCAAAGATTGTCCCCAGCCCTAGCCTCGTGCCTCTATGTATGTAAATTTTATGACTAGTAAAAATACTGCTAATGGATCCTCTACCTTAAAATGGGTCGTCAAAAAAAAGAAAAAACACGGTGTTATTTACTTGATATTTAAGCTTACTGAAATGAATTATGAATCGTTGGTTATATAAACGTTTATCAAAGAATTATGGCCCTAAGAGAGTAGAAAAAGTACTTCATGCCGAAGGAGACGTTTTCCACTTATTTTAAAAAATCGACTTAAGTTATCAAATGAAATATTGTGAAATACATATTAATATTATATATTTTCTCTGCTAGGAAATACTGGTAAAACCACACATGATAAGCAAGTTCTCTTAATACTTGTAGAATTCAAATTCATGCCATCGGCATAACATGCTATAGAGAAAGCATATAGATTCTTATGTATATGTATGTATGTTTATATACATACGTGTATTTATATATATACATAAATATATGTATATATAAATTCGATCGGTTTGGTAGGTGATGATAGAGCTCACGCGGCTAGTGCTAAGCCCGACGGCGTGTGTAATTCACACACCAGGGTAGGAGGGACAGTTCCTTACTCTGATATATTTATATATATATATATATATATATATATATATATATATATATATATATTAACATACATATATATATATATACACATACATATACATATATTTATATATATACATATATATATATATAGTATATATATATAGTATATATATATATATATATATATATATATATATATATATATATATATATATATATATATATATATATATATGTAGATGATTTCGTCGAAGTAACACCGAAGTGTTGAAAAACAAACTTGGACAGCAACAAAAATATAAGAACATGAAAAGATCACTCACACGTTATTTCTTGATCATTCCGACGGAATTTAGCTCCATCTTCATCGGAAGGGATAGAAGTAATATAATTAAGAAATAATGTGTGAGTGATCTTTTAAAAATATATATATATATGTATATATACATAAATATATATATATATGTTTATATATAGATGTATATACATATGTTTATATATATATATATATATATATATATATATATATATATATATATATATATATATATATATATATATATATATATATATATATGTGTAAAACACAGATTTAGATTTTTAGAATATAGAAACACAAAGAAAGGACACTCACAATTTGTTATTTAACGTTTCGACAGCACGGCTGTCGTCTTCAGAATATTCTAAATATATTCTAAAAATCTACATCTGTGTTTTTATACATTTGTGCGTCGCCGAAGAGCGTTCCATTTCGAAGATATTATATATATATATATATATATATATATATATATATATATATGTATATAAATGTATAATATTAATAATTATGTACATACAGTTGTTATGTCTTAGATTTCTCTGGTCAAAATTTTTAACGCAGAAAATAGAGATTGCCTTTTTATATTAAACACCGCCAATTTATTAGCTTTTCCATCTTTATGAAAAGATAAATAGATAATTGAGGCCATGCAGGCAAGGTTCCAGCATTGATTGTAACCAAGTTAATTTGAATCGTCAATTAACATTATAACTAAGTTAGATTGACTTCATACATACATTTAATATACCTACGTTTTGCGCTCCTGCCCGTTTAGCACTGTTGGATTTGTGCAGCTCAGCTCCGAATTGAATACAGTGGTTGAATGTGGCGAGCAACGGCCCCGGAATCAATTTCTTGCCATTAGGTGCTCTCAGCTCTACCTTTCCTGAAGGAGTTAGAGCTCTATTTTGGAACCTCCTTTGCTGTGATTCTGCATTGGAAACAATGAACGACATAATACGGGGAGAGTTCTGTGTACACGTATCCTTAAGAAGAATGTTTTTGGCGCGGAGAATGTGGTTCATTTTTGCGGTTGATGATGGAGTGATCAGGATTCTGGTACGTGGAAAATTCGTGACAACTTAACATTTCCGTTATTATCATTAATTCACCTCATTGTACTATTAACCGTGAACGCGTGATATAATGGAAGTGGGCTTCATTTGAAAGATTGACAAAAATAATACGACTGCAGTCATCTCTGGAGACCATAGTGAATATACTAATTAAATAAATGAATGAACTCGCCATTGATTTTTCGGGGGCAAGTACAATTGATGCTGACCTGATTTTGGGGTAATCAAATTACAAGGGAAAAAATATACTCCCTCATAACTTGTACGACCGACGGAAATTAACTTTAAATTAAAATACCCTAACATTATATTCATTCCCAAAGGGATGTAAACCCGGGGTCTAGGTGGTTGAGCGCCGGGTCACTGACCGGAGGCCTCTGGTTCAATTCCTAAGTACGGCTCTGGGCAACCTTATATTCACCCAAACTGTTTAAATTTTCGGGTATCAATTCTCCTAGGGAAACCACAGGCATCCCAGGGAAAGGAAGTAGCACTCCTAACGTTTCTGTTGGGCTTGGTATAGGGTGAGCTCTACCGTAAAGCCATCATACCGACCATCCGGTTGATACTCATGATATTGGTTGTGTATTACAGGCCTAGCGAGGCCACAGCACTTTCAACATGGCTTTTTTATGTTGAAATAAGGGCGGAACAAACGAAGCAAATACACTTCCAAAAATATTCACTGAAAAATAGAAATCAAATCATTACCCTCTGTTTAGCACAGTAAAATATCTGTCGATTCCCTAGAAACGGTAATGGAGCAATATTAAATGACGTCTTCTTTCTAGAATCCAAATGTTTGGTTGCCATTTGAGTGAGAATTGTGGCCTGAAGTACTTCTTCAGTTTCTCGGGCGGACAGTGGGCCCTCTCCGGTTCCTTTCCAAACTTCGAGGTGATCTCCCGACTCGTGGAGAGGCGACATTCTTATGCGCCCGTGGGCGGGTAGGGAAGAGCGGCCGGCGGAGGGGGTGGGGGGTTACTAGCGAATCCTCCTTGCGTCCTTGCGAGGTCAACGACTAAGCAAATATCCCAGCGGTGGTACCGGGTCGGTGCGATCATCCCGCAGCCTTTGGATCCCGTGCAACAACTGCCAGTTATTAAAGGATGCTTCTCATTACTATTATGTAGCTGCAATTTGAGCATGACCATTGGGAATGATAGGAATAATCTGAAAGGATTCCAGTCCCCACAGGAAAACCTTGATGGGAACGCCTCTATTGAAACCAGTAGAGCTGTTAGAAGAAATGGAACGATCACCGAAGTCGCTTGGCATTTTCACAAAAGTTTTAAATGCCGCTACAACACCCAAAATTATTAAATTTTAAACCACGAGTATAATAATATGGTGTTAATGATAAATTGATAAATTGGATTAGAGACTCATTGTCATATCGCAAAAACGTGGTAGTAATTGTGCTCAACGGAGGTAGATGTAGCTTCAGGCGTACCCCAGGGAAGTGTAATAGGGCCGCTTCTATTCTTAAAATGCATTAATGACTTTAACTCATGCATTAGTAGCAACCTTAGATTATTTGAAGACGACATTGTGGTGGAGAGGGAAATAAGGATCTCAGCAAATTACGGGTTACTCTCTCGAGATTTAGACACTACATATATCGGATTGGTGCAAGGAATGGGAATTAGCCATTAACATAAGAAAATTCTCATTGTTGTAATTTTTGAGCATAAGAAATGATTAGAAGGTCATAAACTATGCAATAGACGGTTATGTTTTAACTACGGTATCAAATTAAATACTTGGAGGTAATCCTAACACCGCGCCTTTAATGGGGAGCCCTTTTCAGGACAACATGTAAATTAGGAGAAATAGAATGTATGATTTTGGCTTAACATACTTGAGCCGCAAGCATTCGAGTGTCATATCCTAATTTGCAATCAAGTAAGAATAATTTACCTGTCATCAAATAATTCTTCTCCCGATAAATTGAGACACACGAACTAATATATTGTGAAGTCAAATAACTACGGGAGATGCCGCGAGAGTAAATTTTTGTGGAGCCATCCGATAATAAGCATTCTAAAATATTATTGTATCAATGCGAAAGCGACCAAATGCATTCGGTAATTTTTGTCTCACCGTAAACAAAAAGTAGTCATCAAAGCTAAATGCAACATCAGAAGTAACACAGCCAAGTGCCATAGGAACCCCACTTTTCTTGATATAAATCTGAGAAGATTACGCCGTAGCGAAACCCAGGTCGTGATAAAAAAAATTCTATGTTGAAAAGCGAAGTGTCTTCTTTCATCATTAAGCAGCCCTCGGTAATTTCAAGGAGTTATTAACCGTATTCTTAGTATCTACAATTTACACTTATTTTGAAAAATAGAGATTATAGCAGTTGGGTAATTTATTATTGTATAGTAGACCGGAAATATTTCATTTTTTTGCAAAAGATACAAACACTCGACAAAAAATGAGTAACACGAAGGAATTGTAGTTTGACCAAATTCTGGGATGACTAGTGGCAATTTATTAAAGCGCCAGCTGGAATATTTGAAAGATCTGTTTCAATTGAAAGGAGGGTGAAGGAAGAAACAGCAGGGGGGGAGGCAATTGATTGAAAGGGGGAAGGAAGGGGAAAGAGATACTTCGCTAAGGTGCCGCAAATAAAATGGCAACTTCATAACCTACATTGATGCGTCGACTACGAGACTACTCGTATATTTTGACACGAAAATGCACCTATCTCGCCAATATTCAGCCCGAACACAGGGCAAGAAACGGACGTCATCCTCAATCTTGAAATTTTTAGAAGGTATACTCAAGAAAATAATAAATGAGAAAATGTTAAACAAATTAATTTTTCAAGGTTTCTTCATGTTTCGTCAAACCGTGGCATATTCATTTGTGTTTTTTCAAAGTTCATCTAGGAAATATTTCAAGCATAAACTGAATTCCACAAGTTTGGAGCTATGCACGATGTGACTATGGGATGACCGCACCCGTGATTAACACATCCGTTACATCACATTACTTTCATCTTGTTTCCCTGCACTGAGGCACTAAAATATTTATTTCACTGGAAGCAGCAGCACCAATCACGGATGTACAACATTATTCTTTTATTTTTTATTCCCGTCGAAGAGGAAGGCAGAGTGAGGGAGAGAGAAAGAGAGGTAGGGCGAGAGGGGGAGGGAGAGGTGATAATAGGGTTCGACCGCTGGAGTCAGTAAAAACAAAGGACAGAGGGCCGAGGGGAGGAGCAGGGGGTGGGGTGGGGTGGGAAGGAGACGCGGTATAAAAACACTTGTCCCCTCATTCTCCCCGCGGTCACGTGATGCGAGGGGACGTCACTTCTCCTCGGTCGAGAGGGGGAGTTCGGAATTCGGAATACAGAAGCGTCGTGGGGGCGGGAGGGGGATTAAGGGGGGGGGAGGAGCGAGGGGACGGCGATGGGTGGTCGCGCCGGGGGGGAGGGAGGTTGTGTGTGTAAACACGAGGGAATCGTGAATATAAATACAGTCTCGTCATTACCACCGTTATGTTTTTGTTTCCGCGGAGAGCCTCTTTGCATGTTTGCGTGTTTTGTACTATTCCCATTCATTACCTGTCCTTTCGGCACTTCCGGTCAATCTCAGGCATTTCTACACTCACCTTTGCTTTGACTCTGCGCACTAAAAATATTCCCAGTGAACTTTGCAATTCTCACCGTTACTGTTTCCCTTCCCTCCTTCGCATTAGCTCTGACAATCGTTAGTACTATCCTTGCCATATATAGTTTTTGACGAATTGATTGTCCCGATGACAGAAAATAATGGGAAGACAAGTTAATGGAGTCGCCTTCACCACTTCACCCTTACATACAGGGTACTTGCCCCTCCAATCCAGAGAATCGAAATGCAGCCTTTATTTACACATATTCTAAGGCGTCAGATATACATTTAAAACGTGCAGAAGCTCAATACTTCATTTCGATACGACTTGTAATAAGTAGTTTTCTAGCGGGTCACGGTAAGTTTTAGTTGGGCCTCGTCACTACACATTATTGCGCTCTTAAACCCTAACTTATAAAATACTCTTAAATCAAAATTCTTTAATTTTCTATCCGTCACTTTTTAGCTCTATATACTTTTTACCTTCTTTGATTTCATCCTATTCTGATACTTTCTCTGCCTCAATTTCCCAGCATTCCCCTCTCCATCACTGCATTCTTCAGCATACTGTTATCTCTCAGTACATACAACATCTCCTTGTCCTGCCTCCTTCCAATCTCAGCCATAAGCCAGCCGTCTGCCTTCCCCTGCCATGAATTAATTTCATCTTTTGTTTTCCTTTCTGTTCACTTAATTTCTCCACTTCCACATCTCAAAATCCTCCAATCCTCCTGTCTCAATGACCAAGTTTCGTAGCCATACAAAACTAAGCTCCAAATTAAAATTTTCACCAATTATTTATTTATTTCTCTATTTTAGGTTCTTGCCATCAACTCCTGTCCCTTCATAACCGCGACTTTGCTAAACGCAATTCTTTTTTTGAATGACTCCTCTGGTTTACCAATTCTCCTCCCAAACAATATCTAAAATAGTTGATCGGTCCTACCTAAAGTTCTCTTTTATGTCCCTAGACTTTAATATTTATGCTAGCAAAAAATATTAAAAAGAGGATTCCCAAGTTGTTCTACGTTACCTTTTGCATGGTAACTGAAAGTAAGGGCATGGAAAGGAGCAATTAAACATTCGCCGCAAAATAAAATGTGGAGCATCTAGAAAATATATACTTTTTTAGCTGAACCATCATCTCTGTTGAAGGCAGAATTCTTATTAGTTCGAATGTGGACTGATTCCAGCTACTTCCGGTCAATTCATATTAGGCATAAAAGTAAACTTCGACCTAAGTTCTCAGATTCATTAGGTAAACAGTAATACTCAATTGATAACAGGATATTTTGATGGGAAATCACCAAAAATAGTGAGGAATCGAACTAAATAATAGAAATTTTCGGAAGAACAATGGATAAATGAAATAAAATTGTAAAATTTTGAATTCTCTCTAACAAAAACTCTCAAGTATGCTCTTCGAGAGTTTCCGAGAAATTGATGTTCAGCGAATGGAAGCAGAATTTTAAAATGTATAATAACCTTCCCACGGTGAAAAATCTTAATTATTATTTCGGAATATGCTTAATTGCTACAAATTAGGGTCTGCTACAACGGCTTTTAATTATGAGAACATTATGACACTCTAATCATTAAGTCTGCCACAATACCTAATATCTCTCACAATCAGAAGTTGAGATGTTGGATTTTCACATTAGTAATGAAATAAGGGAAAAGTATCCGTAATTTTAGCATTAAAACTCAGGGAAATTTATTATGTTATCTTAAATCTTTTGCAAGTGAATGTAATGAGCATTTCTGCAGCAGCAGAACTGACTCGAAGGGCGTTCTCAATCTAAAATATGTGACAGAAACTAAGTCAATCGATAAATATACTCTTTTAACTTTTTAAATTATTAAATCAAATGATTTCATTTTTTTCACTGTTAAATCGAAGGATTTCAATTTTTTCATTGTTAAATCAAATGGAACATGATCAGCCGAAGGAATGTCGATTATCTTCTAGCGTACCATAATTCTGTCGTCCGCGCGGGGCCCAATAAGCACCCATGGATTAGCTCGTGGTCCAGATTGTTATCAACTCATTCGCCAGCAGAGAAAACAGACATTCTGTTTTAAGCAGAGGAGTAAAAATAGAAGCCTTGAACAATTTGATGCTGCATTTTTCGAAGCTCATCATGGCCATCATCAACTTAATTATTGAGATATGACAATGCATTGTTGTGCATTTGGATGAGAGGCAGTGGAATAGGTTGAAGAGCGCTTTCGGACGCGGGAATGGAAGGGATACGCCATTCCATGAGGAAGACAAACGAAGCGAAATTGGATCTGTTTTGTAGAGAGAAAAAATTTAAAGCTGAACATTTGTAATATCAAAATGACACCTGGCGATTTTTATTGATGTTCAAAGCTGAGTAGCAAGGAAGTGTGAAAAAAATAGAAAATCCAATTTCGAGGGAAGTAGAAAGATGGGTGTAGAAGAAAGGATGCAGATGCTTGGAAAAGTGACTTACAAGCCTACCTGTGATTTTTCCTTCAAGGACGAACCAAACCAGACCTCAAGTCAGTGGAATACAAGCCATGGTTCAAATCACGTGTGACTCGTGTGACTCGGTTGGAGTAATATCATCGCCGGATAACCAGAAAGACGCGGTTGAATCCCACCCCGGGGAAAGATGTCGCATTGTCAATAAATAGAATACCTTGCTAGGTATGTTGTTCGATATCATCTCAATCATAGGGGAGCCTAAACTGCTAATATGCTATCAACAATGCACCACTGCCTAAAACTTCATCAAATTTTCAACCAAATGGATAATTAATCGTCATTTCGTGTTAGTTTTAATTTAGAGATCTCTTATTCCCGTCAGGGGTATTCCCAACCCCTCCTCCTCCGTCGGTCCCACTCCCACCCCCCCCCCCCACGCCGCCCCCCTCTCCACACCCGCGCCCTCCGAGAGAGCGTGTCGAGCCTCCTTCAAGTGGTCGCGTGGGCGACCCTCCTTCAAAGTCGTCCCTCGTCAAACGCGCGTGTTTTCTCTTGGAAGGGACGATCGCCGTTTGCAATCCATATTTGGCCGTGGGGCGACAAGTAAATAAGACCTCTTCTCCTCTTCCACTACCCCGCCCCCCCCCCTCTCTTTTTCCTCCAAACCCTCGTTCGCCACCTCCAACCCGTCTACGTTTGCATAGGAAATGAAATAGGTAAGGGGGGGGGCTTCCAAAGTTCAGAAAGAAGCGCTGCCTTGTTTAATCTCTCTCCCGCGCTGCTCTTTTTATAGTTTTCTTTGCCACAAGAACCAAGCACCGGGTCATTATTTTATTTCCCAAAACTGTGATTACAAAAATGAATGACAAGATCATTTTAGCTTCTATCCATTGATTCAATTCTACTGTGTGCTCTCGGTTACTTAAGAAAAATAGAAATGATGTCATCCGTTCCCATTACAAAACGTATGAAGATAGCACAACCATGGATTTGGTAGCTCGTTGAGCTCAATTAATGAGCTCCGGGTATTTTTCATCAAATGTACTTAAACGGCAATAAAATTTCAAAGCATGGCATCCCATCGCAACCACTGTCCATCAACACGCACGGAAGGACAGATAGCTATTAGAAATCACTAATTTCAATTCTAGCGAAGACGGTGATCGTAGGATAGGCTCAACAGCAATACATTTTTTATTCTATACAGAATTGTATGCTAGCATATTTTTTAGACAATATTAGAAAAAGTGACGATGATGTGGTCCAAAGAAGGAAAGGGGTGTTATTTTCTGAATTGCAGAATTTTCTATATGAGTTGAGAGGTTTCCTACCAGCAATCACCATAAAACTGTGAAGAAAGGCTTGTGAAGTGGAACATCGCATCTTAATCATGGGAGTACACCTATGTTATGGCCTTTTTGAAAACAGAGTCATTGCCGTGAGGAAACTTACTATTTTGGAATAATTGAATGTAATGGGAAGGAAAAATAGAAGTATTTAAAAAGCAAAAGTACAAGGTCAAGCTTATGAATTGAATTGCAATTATTTCTTTCCAGTCGGTCGATATATCATTTATTTTGTATCTAATATGTTACGCACAAGTTTCGTATAGTAGAATATAACTGTCGCCTCAAAAAGAACAAGACAAAAGAAAAATAGCAGTAAAATACGTAAAGGAATTTAAAAGAATACAATTTCCGCACTACTTTGACTACCTTGGTCCAAAACACTTCAAAGATGGGTTAATTGTTAAATTGCTTTAGTTGTAGCCCTCCAATTTTAACCATTAGCCCAGCCGTCCTTCTCTTCGAAAACAACATATCCCTAACTTTGCTTAGATTGATCACATTCCTTTATCATTGATCATTAATTATTGCAACCCCAGTGATTGACGAAATGAACAAATCGAAATCATCCGAAATTCTAACTAATTCGATGGATTCTCCACACACTTTCACTCCTGCGACCAGCCATTCAGATGTCTCCGTCACCATTGCCTCTATATGCAAAGATTTAAAAGGATAGATTATGGTGGGAATACCTGTCTCATTTCCCT